>NW_025336346.1:10735332-10776739 GCF_004798865.1 Varanus komodoensis
TGCTAGATTGGGGACATATTTTAAGTGGCCAATTAAAACATTGCTAAACAAAAACCTAGAACCCTCCCGGTACACTGATACCATTTAATTTGCCAGGACAAGAATGAAATGCATCTCATTTCCTTTCACTTTTCTTTTAAATTACTGAATTGCAAAGAGTAGGTCAAGAGTGGATGGTATAATCTGAATGTAGCAAATGCCTCAGACATGTCTGCAATGTTTCAAAAGCATTTTGAAACCAGACAATTGTCTAATCACGTCTATCTTTCAGGGAAACTGAAACACAGCTATGTCTCCAGTGCAAAGATTCCACTATTCCCAAGAATTCCTGGGGACATTTTGACCTCCTGCTGTTGTAAAAGCTGGAGAAAATTGCAAAAAGTCTGTAAAGAACAGTATGTTTTAATAACATTATCTACCATACAGGGACAGGATATATATCCCTTGGGTATTTCTGGAATTAAAGTTGGAATTAAATTGTTTCTTATGGTATGAATGAGCGGGCTGCAGAGAGCAAAGCAAAAGAATACCTTGTTTTCGAGTGAGGACTTTCAAAGACGTTGATTATAAATGAAATTAATTCAGATTAACCAAGATGTATCACTGGGTTTCATATCCACATCATATTTTATGACTTTGATTGGATATCTTAGCCTAGCCAGAGGTCATATGATGAAAGCATGACCTGCAAAAAAAGTGCTGCACCTGCTTGTTTCATTTATGTCTTGCCCTTCTTGTAATAAAATTGCAAGTCAAAGATGGGCAACCAACCAGAAAATAAGCAAAGGTCTGGGCAAAGGTCTCCACTGTTGCTGCTTTGGGGGCAGTTGCCAGAAAAACAAAATGCATGTCCAATCCTTCTTCCAACCTTCTTGGGACCTAAAGATTAGACAAACTGACCATCTTTGCTCTGAATGCCAGCCCTGCTTCTGCCACCAACCCTGCTGCATCCTGCACTAGAAATATCGGCAGTTTTGCTTTCAACAATCTGGAATCCTTACAAATTAGCAAAGCCCGTAAAATGACTAGAATGCAATAGGGCCAGAAAATGAGAGCCAGTGTGGTGTAGTGGTTAAGAGCATGGGACTGGAACTCAGACGATCTGGGTTCTAGTCCCCACTCGGCCATGGAGCCAACTGGGTGACTTTGGGCCAGTCACAGACTCTCAGCCCAACCTACCTCACAGGGTTGTTGTGGGGATAAGATGGAGGAGGAGAATGATGTAAGCTGCCTTGAGTCCTTTGAGGAAAAAGGCAGGATATAAATCGAAAAATAAATAATTAAATAAATAAATACATCAAATCCCAGGCATCTGCCTAAATGCCCTCTAAAAGCAACAGCAACAGAACGGGAGCAGGTCCCACAGGGAGGTCACTAGCACCAAGAAGGCTCCCTCCACACCCCAGGACACCTTCACCTTCTCAGACGATGCATCCAAAGCAGGGCTGTCACCACCGTTGTTCGTTGGTGAGGGAGGAGGAAGAAGAAGCGGAGCCACTCTATGCTTGAAGCTCAAGCAGAGAAGCCATACGTTCACCACAGCCTAGCTCAGGAAGGGGGACTCCGAAGGAAGGTGGAAACTCACTTGGAGACTACTTTATGCTCTTCCCAGTCTTGTTGTCCTCCAGGCATTTTAGTTCCTCAGTTTTTGTTGTTTTAATGTTGTTTTAAAAGTGTTGAACTTTTAATTTTTTAAATGGTTTTTACATGGCTGCTGGTTTTTACCGTGTTTTTATACTGTACTTTTGAACATTTCCAAGTTCGATAGCATGTTTTGTCGAGGTGTATTTTATGGCTTTGTCGGCAAAAGGAGAAGGGGACGGCAGAGGATGAGGTGGCTGGATGGCGTCACTAGGGCGGTGGGTGTGGGCTTGGGTGGACTCCGAGGGATGGTGGAGGACAGGAAGGCCTGGAGGAATGTTGTCCATGGGGTCGAGATGGGTCGTGCATGACTTTGCAATTAAACAAAACAAAAACATTTATGGCTTCAGCCACTATGAACTGCGCAGATCGCCTCAGTTTTTACAGTGTATGCAATAGATGTCATCAACCAGTCAATGGCCATTGTCCTGCAGCCGAAGCACAGGGCAATTATGAGCAGACACAGCAGGGTTGTTTGTTGTGTTCCTGCAGAAGGTGAGCTTCCCAGCTCTCTTCAACGAGTCTCAGATATACAAGGAAAGATCTCCTCATTCCTCCTCTTACAGCACAGAGAAATATCATTTGGCTAGCTTAGAAGCTGGAAAGGAAGGCTTCGGCCTGGTGGCTCAACAAGGCCCTGTCAGCCGCAGTGCTGAAGTCATCGTACATGTTAAGATCACTGACTTCTTGAACAAGAAAATGCCTAAGCGCAAAATTCTTCAGCGTGAAATAGCCATTCCCAATATTTTTGAGTGATTTTAAATATCCAACCCACTTAGAAAAGTTTTGAAGTATGTGTTGACTTGTATGGTTTTCTGGATGATAATGTGTGCTTTTAAAGTGGCACAGGCCAGGAACCCCATTCAGAGAATAAAGCCAAAGAATTTTTGCTGCTTATCTAAAATGTGTACACATGTTTGACTGGTGCACTACATAATCCAGACACAGCCCAAGCCTCTCTTTATGGTTTCTGTCTTTCCATGAGACTTAAGTTGTTTCAATGCACCCTTTCAGGACCTCTTCTATGTTTAACAGCTTAGGTCCGCCCAAGCAATTCAATATGTTACATATTTTGCCATTTCCTAAAACTGCAAGCCAATACTCATTTATTTGGGAGAACGGCCTACTGACAGGGCTATTTCAGAAGAGACTCCCGCTCTTCATGACAGGGCTGGAAAAGACTGCTGGTACTTGGGAGGAGGTGAAGTTCAAACGGGGGGAGGCAAGAAACCATCTTCTCTTGGCATGTGCAACATCTTCAGTGGCAAATCACAGGCCTCATGATGAAGCTGAAGGTCAAGTACAGGAGATGAACTTCTGGAACTGTATTTGTAAACAGAACATTCCATAGTAACTGAAGGACAGGAAAGGAACCAGCGCACAGCAACCCTGCCTCTTCCATGGATGCTCCCAAATGAGGCTTTTATTGTGAAAGCCCCCTGCCCTATTTACATAATTTTATGTGGGCCCAGTCAGCAACATCTTCCTGGTGTAACTTTCCCATGTTTTGCCACTGCTCCTTCTTTTTTCTTGCCACAGAACATCCATTACAGAAGGAAAGGACACCCAGAAGCACTTTTTGCACTGGACCAAACTTCCCCATCCTGGTGCTTCCCGTGTTCCAGATTGCAATTCCCATCTTCCCGGCCAGCATGGCTATTGTCTGCTCCAGATATGGCAGAATAGTGTAGCCTGGCTCATGGCTGCACTCCTAGAGCTGAAATTTTCTCCAGGGAATCTTGGTGCTGCTCCTTCTCTGGCTCATGGTGGGGCTTCCCTTTGTCAGGCTTGGCTCCTATGAAGGGCAGGGGAAAGCGCCCTTCCTCTCACTTTTCCAGTCTCAGGAAACAAAGCAAGGTGAAAGGCAGGTTCCTATATCGTTTATGTGTGGATTCTTTTAGTTCATATACCAAGAAAATACGAGTGGCATTTTGTTAATGACTCTACACTGGCCTGCAATGAAAAGAGTTCCTACTACTAACCAAACAGCCACAAAACAGAGCAAAGCAAAACAAAGCAGGAAGATGAATTTGAACTGTACACTGAATTTTCTGCCTTTATCCCATTACCTGACAAAGAGCTATTTCAAGCAATCCATTTACCTGAGCCAAGGCTCCATTTCCTTCACAAGCAGCCCTCAAATGTTCTGTGGAAACATGTCAGAGGTTTTGGGGGACACAGCAGAGCTGATGGCTCTGTTGATGCCTTGACGCACTGTAGCATGGTCTACAATGAGCTATCACCATGGTCACACCAAGTGCCCTTTCTGGTACTGTGGAGCAGGGAAGGCCCCCTCATTCAGTGGGGGCTGTGGACAATGAACAGTGGCATAAGGTTTGTCACAAAGGTGCTCAAGATCGTGTTCGAACGCATAATTCCAAATACTGCCTGGTGCTGATGGCAAAGGAGGCTTACTTGTCCTTGAGTAGCTGCCCAGCCAAGCCATACTGAGAAGTTAGATGGTTATCACCCTCTGCCCCTTGGATCCAGAATGAGAGGCCTCAGATGCCTGCTAGGACAAGACCACAAGACATCTGGGGGGTAAAATCGCTCACCTTCACCCTAACTTGAATGTCATAATTGTCTGTTGACACCTGCTGAGGGGTCCAGTGCATCACCTTATTCAGCTTTGCGGGATTTGAGGATGCTTGCATGGGGATGACCCACCACATGCCAAGATTCTGTTGCTGGCATACAATGCCCACACCTTGTACCAGGATGTACCCAGCCAAGCTTTGCAACCTTCAGAGGAGGTCTTGCTGGGCCATCCATGACTAATAGAATTACCTGTGTAACACTGGAAAGGCAGGTCTACTCCGTGGCAGCACCCGTGCTCTGGAAAACCCTCCCCAGGGCAGTTTGGGAAGCAAAAAAAGTGGAACATTTTGTCTGCTTCCTGAAAATGAGTTTGTACAACAATTAATCATAAGCTGCTCCATCTTCATGTTCCTTATGCTGTTCTGAATTGTAGTTTTACTTTAATAGAGTATTTAAGCACACTTCTACTATTATTGTAAATGAAATTGTTTTAATTGTGTATTTAAGTACATTGTTAATATGTATTATATTAACTACTGGGAGGTGTTTCTATTTTAAGTGGCGTATATGTGTTATAACTCAACCCAGCCAATCTTTTAAATGTTGAAATGTAAGAACACCGGCCAAATATTGTTTGGCCTCTTGTGGCTGGATCAATTTGCTAGACTGAAATAGAAGGGACAAATGGTTTAATAGTCCCTTCCAGAGAGAAAATATGTCTTCATAACAAGATTACAATCAAATGAACAGGAGGACTTGGGACATAATAGCAATGTCCAATTCTTGTTCCACCTGGAATACAAGAAGGAGATTCAGTGACAGAGTCCCAGCCCCGTCCGTCTGCGGCAAATTGATCTGAGGTTGGAGTGGAGACACTGAACTTGCAGCACCCTCCACCTCTCTCTCTCTCTCTCTCTCTCTCTCTCTCTCTCTCTCTCTCTCTCTCTCTCTCACACACACACACACACACACACACACACACACACACACAGCTGGTGTAAAAAAGCCACTCTGGCTGCGCCTCTTGAAGTTGCACACACAACCTCGAAGATGGGTTTTCTGGCGGGAGAGGTAGCAACACGAGCCGCAAAGACATGAGGTGTTGGGGTGGCACCTCGGTCTCCTTTTCTCTTAGTCAAAACTGTGGCACTGAGATAGCCAAAATCACTGTCTGCAGGATGGGAGGGGCATGCAGGCACCCTTCACCTCCACAGGATGCCCAAGATCCCCTGTGTTCAGATCGCATGGTGCACTAAATGTGTAAACTCTGAAGCCAGTACTCAGTCGGACCCTTTGCACCATCCAAGGGCACCCAGCACCCCTTTTTGCTCTGGACCAGCCTTCCCACACTGTGATGGTTCTGTTGCCCAAGAGGTTACCAAGTCACGAATTTGGTCCCTGGACCACGCCTCCCAGTTGCCCATCCTGGTACAGTCTGGTGTCCTTGGGCTGCTTCACACCTAACATCTTTCCTGTATGGCAGGATGGGCTGCCATGGGGGACTGGGGCCATTTTTGCCTCCCAGAACACTCCCTCCTACAGATGCCAAGGCACTTGTAAACATGGCATCCCAGGTGGTTAGGCAAAGTGTTTAGGCTTGTAGGCAAAGTTACTGTGGCTTTTCTGGAGCTCTGTAACTACTGCAGATTTTTGTTTCCCAAATGAAATTGTTAATGACTTTGGGGAACTGTGGGAACCACAAAGAGCATGTTGACCACCTTTCCCGTACCATCTCCATCTAGGAGGAAAGCCTGTGCATACCCCTTCCTTGAGGTGGGCGCAATTGCTAATTCTGCCCTTCACATATAGGTCTGGAAGCTGAATGCATCTCAGTGGCACAGAAATGAATGGAAACTGCCTTGCACTGAGTCAGATGATTGGTCCACGTCACCCAGTCTGGTTGACACTGGCAGGCAGTGGCCATCATCAAGGAGTTTGACAGCATTCCTTCCGGGTCAGGACTGAACCTGGGGTGGAACCTACTGCAAGGAAACCAGATGCTCCCCCTGAGCGATGCCCCCTCTGCTGCAACATCCCACTCCCATGACCTGGCAAGAGCTGCACCTGCTTTAGGACCAATCGGCCATGAGCTGGGTCTGCATGACGCTGAAGCCAGCGGGATCTGCATCTATTTATTCCATTGCCAAGTCAGTTCCCCCAAGGTCGTACAAAGGAGACACGTCCACAAGCCATCGTTTGCAATCACATTGGCTTGACTGATGGCAGCATTATATGGAATAGGTCATTATCTGGCATCATTAAAAAGGAAAAAAAAAAACATTTCACAATAGGGGAAAATGAGTAACTTGGTGTTTGAGCAAACAGTGCCTGTGCAAATGCAACTATCCCAAGGAACAATGTTTCAGCTAAAGCAATAAGTTCATTCCTAAATCTAGTTATGTGGCAATATGTGCAGATGGCAGATGAAGATTAATTTGGGCAAACTACTGTATGCTTAATGTCTTCCAGATTACAATGCTAAAAAGATCCCAAATCCTTCCAAATTAATAAGATGCTTGGAATAGGAACATACAGCATTCTCCCATATAGCCTCTCTGATATAGCAACTAGCTTGAATATAAAAAGTACTGCACAGCTGTTAGCGTAACCTACACTGGTACCCATCAAAAGCCAATATGGATATTGCAAGGGAAGGAAACAGCAGCATCGCGCAGGGGCATTCCTCTCACGAGGAAGCAACCCATTCGTGTATGCACATGAGCATACATGAATAAAACAGAATGACACCGTTAAAGACGGGCCATAAAGCCTTACAAACCCAACATGAAAAGTAGGCAAAGGCCATATGCCTGACATAAGTGCAAGATCACCCTTCTGCTTGTATTCCCCAGCTGTTATCAATCTCTTGTCAGCTGCTGTGGACCTGAAGACAGCATATAGCCATCAAAAATAGTAGGCAACGATCATTTTCTCTTCCATGAATGTGTCCATTTCCCCTTTATAACCATCTAAATTATTGGCCAGCACTATATCCCGTAGAAGTGACTTTCATAGTTTAACTATGCCCTGTGTGAAGAGATTCTTTCTTTTATCAGTCCTGAATCTCCAAGCAATAATACTTTCTTTTTTCTGAACTTTTCTCTTGTTCCTGCCTATTGATCACTTTAATCACCTTTTTTGCACCTTTTGCTGCTGTACAATACATTTTTCAAGATGTGGTAACCAGAAATGTACACAGTATTTCATGTGTTATCACGCCATAGATAACCATTACCTTAGTGGAAGTTTTGTTTTTGATTCCTTTCCTAAAGATCTTTAACATGCAATTATAAACTATGAGGCTCGCAAGAATCCTTCACAGGACAGGGGAAATAGTGGAGATGACCTCTCCCTCCCCAGGCCCCAGTTCTTTAAGCCAACTAGACAGCCAATTTCAGCCATTCCACTGTGGTTCTTCAGGTGAGGAGAGAAGGCAGCTGCAGGGTGCCTTGGCAGCCTCTGCTCTCCCCTCCCATCCTCCAGATTGCCCCTGCTACCCTTTCTTCGAGGTCACTTTCTAACCTTGGGGAAGCAGCCGGCACAGTCCTTTCCACACCAGCTGGAGCTCTGCTGCTCACCTCCAATCTGGGAATTGGAAGGATTCTATGACCCACCCCAGACACTGTCTAGGGCTGCAGGATTGCTTATTTTGCAGCCAGTGCGCATTGGGCAGCTGTTTTCCCTGAACTATCTGCTGAAACCCCAAGAACATATTTTCTCCCTGTCTCATAATACTAGAGCCTGAAGTCATTCAATGAAGTTGAATGGTGGAAGAGTCCAGGTAGGTAAAAAGAAATACTTCTTTACACAGCTTTGGGTAAAGTATGCAATTCACCAGCACATGATGAAGCAGGAACAGAGATCAGTTCATTTTGTGAGTGGCCAGTCAAGTCCTGGTTTGGCTCATATTCATTTTTAGAACCATTTCCCCATGTGCACATTTATTATGAAACGGATTTTTTTCGCATGGCAAAGTATTTTGATTAGAAAAAGAATATTCTTAGACATATATAAGAATTGCAAAAAAGATCTGGACGAAAGTATTTCCATATAAGGATGCTCACTGTTCTCACAGTCCGAATATCTTTTGACACACTCCGCAAAGTGTGTGGCACAGGGCTACTCTGGTAGCTGATGCACGAGGACTTGAAAAGCAGCTTCCTTTATGCGTAGGCTGGACTTCCACCTGGACCTTTCGAGGCTCTTCACCAGGCTTCGGAACTCTTCAGTGTGGTCCAGCATCTGCCTGGTCAGCCTGCGACTGCCACCAGCATCTACTCAGGCTTCAGCTCCTTCTTCCAAAGGCTGCTCCAGGAGTCTCTCTCCCCACCTGTTAGACCTTCTGCTTCACATGGTCTCAGCTCAGCCTCCTGGTCTCCTCTGTCTTCCTGGCTGATGCCCTCTTCAGGCTCGCTTGCCTCTCATGAAGACATCTTGTAAAGGTTTCTTCCTCAGGCAAGCTCTCCTATCAGACCCCTGCAGACAGACTCACAACAACTCCTTACTTTTGCTGCAGTCAGAAATCTCCAGTCAGTCAGGTTCATATGGCTAACAGTCCTTCATACCACCTCCATTTAAACTTTGGCCCAATGGGCATCATTAGAAGATTCCATTATTCTGCAGTCAGGATTCTGCAACCATTTTCAGTCCTATCTGCCCATATAGAATGACAGAAATTCGGGTTCATTTTTACTTCGTAACAGTAACTGACAGTTTGCCAGCTCACCATATTTAGGATCCAAGTCTCCTCAGATACCTGCATGTCCCCAGCAAAATTGCTGGTGATATCAAAACACAGTGCAAATTTGAGGGCGGCGTGCACACTGGACATTAATACTTTAGAAATATTTATGTTATATATAAAGTGTGTGATGTGTGATATGATGTGATATATGTCATGTGATATGAAAAATGGTGAAGCAGTAATATAAGCATTGGCTGAACAAGTCGTATTGATAAAGAAGGGATGTCTTCTACAAAGCCTCACATCTTTTTCTGTGTATGTGTGTCTGTGGGGGGTGGGATCTTAGCACTGTATCCTGAATTAATATCACTAAGTATTGATCATTGCAAACTGCCTTTGATCTGGTTCCTTCCTGGCAGGACATCTGTGAAATTTGTGTTTAAAACCAGAACTTTGGCACCACAGCTTCGACAGCAACCATTGATGCATCCTGAAGTTTCCAGGGTACAGCAATGATGTTCAGGATCCCACCTGGGCCTTGGCCCCGAATCTTTCACGTGCAGCCTTGCATCATTTGGAGGCCCTCTGCCCTGCCACCCTGCTGTCCCCAGGCACCCGCTGAAATAGGGGTACAGGGGCTTGACGCTCTCCGCTGCAACCGATCCCCTCGGATCAGCCAGCTTTTGGCCCACAGGTGCTTCATCTCCTGCTTCATTCTGCTTAGAATTAAGATGCAATCCATTCAACCATAATATAAAATTCAACAATAAAACAACAGCACAGTAAAAAGAGTTGCATGAAGTGAACACTTGGTCATATGTCTGAGAATTCAACGGCAACAACACAATCCAAAAATGGAAACGTGGATGAGTTGTATCCCTAGAGCAAAGCCCCCCCCCCCCGGGTATTTGGGCTTATTCTACCTGGGGGTATGACAACCCTTAGCTTCTCAGGCCCAGAACAATATTACACATGTTCTTTCCAGAAGCTAGTCTATTTTTGTCTTTTTTGCAACCATCCATCCCATGTGACAGTTAAAAAAAGATTATGGATGGCTTTCCTAGGACAGATGTTTCGTCTCTTGTGTTGCTAACAGTGCCCTTGTCCTTGTAAACACTCCAAGAAGTCGACAACAGCCCTGTTTTCCCCAAGTGCCGAGGCAAGATTCCTCTGTTTTGAAACTGGATGTTGATGCAACATCGCACTTCATCATTTCTTACATTGCAGGACGTGTTTTGAAGTGACAGGCATCGGGGTGGAGGGAAGCATCGCCACCAGTGTCAGTCTAGACAGAACCGAAGGAAGCAAGAAGCACGTGGAAGAGGTTGCCCAGCTAGTTGTGATAAGAATGCTGCGTGCCCTACTTGGAGGTCTACTGTCAGTGAAGACTGAAGGGCACCAAAATGCTTTTTTAAAATCACAGGACCCAGGGAATGCAGATTCTGTTCTGGGTCCCTTAAACTATACAGATCTGCAAGGGTTATAAAAGACAGGGTGGGGGGGAGGCTGCTGACATCACTTACACAGCCTCCCCAACCCCTGCGCTTTAAAGAATTTCACTTCCCTGAAGAAATTGCTGTCTGCAAAAGGGATGATGAGCTGCAGCGGGGCATTTCAGCTGAGCTCAGTATTTCCATTTGAATTGGGTGAGCAAGCACTTTGCTGAGTGGGTGTGTTTTCAGCAGAGTAGGGGAGGCAGAGTTTGCTCAGTAATCATGAAATAACATACATACATTGACAAGCAAGTACAAATAAATGATATTCTAGAGTTCAATTTTTCTAAAATGGCAGCATGACATGAAGGGTCACTCAGCTGATCATATAAGCATCTCCTATTTGTTTTGACTATGAAGTTGTAAGACACAGCAGAGGCCTTTGTTATGCCTGCATCTTCTGCACATTCTCCTGCATATGTCTGCCATATTAAAAACAAATGCAGAATTCCCTGACACTGTATTCAGTTGGCCAGTGATTTTCCATCCTTGGTTACTACCAGGGAAATAATTTAACACTGGCATGGTGGGTGGGGGCAAAGACAAAACAACTTGGCCTTTCCTTGAATCTCTGCCTTGCAGAATAAACACTTGCAAGGTTATCTACATGTGTATTTGGGACTAGAGTCTAAATTACATCAGTTGGTCTTGGATTCTGGCTGGTCACAGTCCTCTTGACAAGGTGACATAATTACTAAAGGCAGCTCAAGCTGTCACCCTTCCATTGTGTTTGTGATCCGGTTCACCAAGGAGTCACAGAGACATGGCAGAAACATGCATGGTGGCAAACTTCCCCATCTGGAGCAGTTGGAGATGCTGGGAGGTTGGTCCAGCACATCTGATGCCACCAAAATAGGAAAGGCTGGATTGCGTCACATACCTTAAAAGAGAAAAAAGAGCTAGAAGGGAAACCTGCAGTCACCTTGCATTCATGTTTCGAGTTATCAGTGATTTATTGAAGATCGGGTCACCAAGTGTGATTGGTGGAAAAACCCATTGCCCAAGCTGATAGATGTTCCTAACACTGAGGGTGGATTATGAGAATGTTGACTTTGGGATTCACCATATTCACCTTTCCAACATATTCCTGCAATTCCAGGCAGCTGAGTGAAGCCGCACATGGCATCATGTGATATTAGAGGCCCTGGAATGTGGGAAGTGTGCATTTCCACTTGAGATTAATGGTCCATACATAGAGTGCTTCCAGATGCACCACTCATTGCTCAACCAATCAAAGACTTTTGCTTTTCTCCGTGAAACATTTATTGTGCCCTCATTATTCCCTCCTCACAGTTGTTTAGGGATCCAGTAGACGGTGGCATAAATCTTTGGTTTTGTTTTGGTGTCTAACTGGCCCTCTTGACAATTCTTCCGAGCAAAGAAATGTGGGATTTCATTGTGAAAGTGAAAGTAAATGTAATTTCCTCTTACATATTTGTGTTATTCTGCTATACCACAGTGCCACTTAGAGGTTATGCAGTGGAAAAGCAGGAAAGGAAATGCTCCTCATGTAGTGTTCAGATCTCGGTTCTGTGATGAAACTGAAAACAGATACAGAATTAGGTTTTTTAATAGCCTGCTGTAGGAAAGCTCATTGTGCCATAATTCTGTTTCTTCTTCCTTAATGTGTTTCTTCCAGGGGAGGGGAGGGGAGGGGAGACAGAGAGAAAACACAGGAAGGTTACAAGATGAAGAGAAAACGTTGGGACCCTCCATAAAATTCCTGGAAGGAGGCTGCATGCTTGCATGACAAGAATCTCATCTGAAAACACTCAGATTGACTGAAAACACTGAAAACACTCAACCTCTTTCAGGAATGTGTGCCAACCCATGCATGTTGCACTGATCCATTTACAAACCCAGATAGATCCACATAGATCCACATGGCAGAAGTTATTCTGTGGTGGGGAAAAACATTTTGGGAGTTTACCTGCACCTGTCTGATCCACCAAGGCTTCATTCACGTGCAAAGAAGCTCCATTTTCCTCCACTCATTTGAGTAGGCTTTAAGTAACTAAGATGTCTGTGCCCCAGCATCTTTAAAAGTGACAGAGAAGGGGGAAAACAGGCCTGAGTTTGTGCAAAGATCACTAACATAACTTGTGTAAAACAGTCTGCCCCAGGTAACAGTTGCCTCTGCTAAAGGAGGACACCAGGACTAGATGGCCAAGTTCAGCAAATGCAGTGTAGTTGCCACATTGAAATACTACTTGGAGACAGATTCATTCACCAGCTTATTCTCATATAAGGTGCAGTCCTACAGTCTCCTGACATTGTCTCGGGGTGCAGGCTGATTTTTGGAGCTAAGACTCCAAAGGCTGAGACCCAGCTCCTCTCACTGGTGGTGCTGAAGGACAAAAAGGGACTTGCTCAGCTGGCGAAGGGCAGAAGCTGGGTCCGTCAGCTCCTTTCCCCCTTCCTGGTGCTCAATCTCGATGGGCAAACTGGCTGTTGATGGCAAATATAGGGGGCAGGACACAGCATGATCAGCAGCTCACTCCATGCCCTGGAGGCATGCCGTTCCCCAACTCTGGAGGCTTACATGCCCCTGAATGCTGTCCCTGTGGTGTTTTTATACTGCTCCTTACCTAGGCAGATTCCAGAGAAGTAAATACTTGAACAGCTGGGCAATGTTAAAACAAATCTGGGCAAGAGAAAGGTTTTAAAACACAGATCTGGGCAAGAACAGGATTTTATATTTTCAAAAAATGTGGGGTGAGCCAACCTGGATGTTTTTGCCCCAGGAATCCTTGGTACAAACAGAAATCTGCTCAGCATCTTGTAAAGCCGAATCCTAGTAAAGCCAGTGGTCATGGTGGCCAGGGATAATGGGAATAGAAGTTTGACACATCTGGTGGGGAAAGAGGCCCTAATCTAACTAAAGGAAAGAAGGTCTAATACGATTAAGGTTGCAATTCCATGTAAACTTATCCAAAAATTGTACACTGGGGTTGGAGGCCCTTCTCTGTCTAAACATGTGTAAGATCACACCTCAGCTCTGGCATCCCTTATACATTTCATCTTAAGATTGCAACTAAAGGGAGATTTGATCAAACTCTCTTTTTTCTGTTTTCAAAAACTGTTGTGCCCTTTTGTTTGGTCCTAACTGTAGATTTAGGGTTTTGTTTGTTTCCATTGTCTGCTTGTTTCCACAGCTTCCTTTGCTTTTTAAAAGCAGTAGTGATTTGAACTAATGCAAAGGATTAAAAAAAAAAAAAAGAACTGACTTGTAGGACCCACCTGTCACCGAATATCAGAAACACTGACAATTTGAGGACGTCTATATGGACTTTTTGAGTGGGTGGAGGAAATGGACATCTGCCAAGTTCTCATTGCCAAGATGATTCACCAGATGTGCAAACAGGTAAAGGCCAGCAGCCATCTATGGCCCATATTGGCAAAGCAAAGAGATTTGAGAAAGTGTGTAAACTGACAAGCTTCAAAGAGCATCAGTCCCAGAGCAGATGCTGCTTAGCTCTGCTTGTGACCAGTTTCACATTCCCACATGCCTGTGCTTGCAATTACCCTGCACGATTCACCTACCCTTCCACATGATGCCAAATGACTTCAAGTCACCTCTGTAAGGTATCTCTTACTGGGAGTCGCCCAGGGTTTGCGAAGGATTCAGTTCCCTCTCGTAATTTCCTCCCAGGGCCTTGCACCCTGTGCATTCCAGTGGTGAGGCCTTTCTTCCTTTCTTCATGGGTATTTCAAGTTAAAAAGCAGCTGGGACAGGGGAGGGATTTTCCAAGAACAATTCCTCTACTGCTCGTCACTTACCAAGAAACCCAGAAATATTCTTTTCCAAGAGACTGAATGACTATGAAATTTCCACAAGTGCTATTGAAACCCAAAGGGTGCCCATGGGGCAAAAGAAAGTTTTAAATCCATAAAAATATTATTTTTCCAGACTTTCTATGAGTCAGACTTTTCAGACAAATGGATTCCACCTTAGGGGACACAATGACCAGCCTTCCTGGCATGGTACCCTGCAGCAGTTTTGGAGTACATTTCCCATCATCCCCAGACAGCATGCCCAATGGTTGGTGTGATGGAAGCTGTAGGCCAACACCTCTGGAGGGTCGCCGGTTCCCTGCCTCCATCATGTCTAGTTTACCTGGCGCAGATGTTGCCTCTGAGTCGTTTTGGCCAGGTATGCGAGATGATGGATATGGCCCTTCCCTTCCACACATTCGTGGAGGTAGACATGGACCTGTGGGGGTGGGGGGACAGCTGAGGGGTGAATTATTGCACTACAAAAACACTACAACTCACCCCACCCCCCCAGGCACACAGTCCCACACATGGGACTTTCCTCAGAAGTTGCTTTCTCTTTTCTTTTCTTTTCTTTTTTCTTCTCTTCTCTTTAAAGGATGACAGCTGTTGAGTTCAGGTTTGTTGATTTCCCAGACATATCTCCTCAGCTACTGTAGGCAAACAGAATGCCAAACTAGATGGGCTCTTCTCTGGTTCTTGCACTAATTTGTGTGCATTCAGTCCTAAGACACTGAACCATTGTGGATTTGAGCAAGGTCACAAAAAGCATCAGTGGCAGAACAGAAGATATCCAGGTGCATGGAATGTACCAGGAACTTCCCCTGAATTTGAGAAGAATTGCAGCTGAGCTTAGATATGTGAAACTGCGAGAGACAGTTCTCCACATATTGTTAAACTTGCCCCCGTTTTCTGTTTGCTGCTCTGCTGGGCTGCCTTATAATAGCAAGTCAAGAGGGTGTCAGACATTTCATGGTTTTGCAAAAGTGCATCTGGGAAAGGCAATGACCTTGCATAACACCCAAAAGTGATTTGACTTATTCTGGGTATTCAGAAGAACTCAACCACAAGTCAGACTTAGTGCAGTAACTGATTCAGTATATAAAGTTGACTCAGGGGAATCACGCGGCTGTTGCACAGGCTGATTCAATCTGGCTGAGGGAGAGATTTTACCAGCTGGCAGTTTCTCCGCCCATGAATATGCATTGTTGGCATCAAGAAATCACGCAACAGCCCATGACATTCACATGTGCTGCAAGGGTGCCTTTCAGACGCACTAGCCTGCTGCTTAGCTTAGACTAAGGTGGTCCTACCAAACCAAGTATTAAGCAAAAAGAACTTAATTAAGGTTGGGATGAACACTTTTGGCATCTGCCTCTCCAGAATCCACAGACTTCTTCTTGTGCTTGGCCCAGTCCTGCAAAGCGAGTTAAGCACGAGGAAGCCCATGGCCCCTGGTTGTACAACCAGAAACCTCCTTAGGTGACAGCACACAGAGAAAAGGACGCAGCAAGGGGGCACACCAGCCGCCAAGCTTCTTCCAAGCTCGCTGTTGCCAGAACCAGCAGTGGGAATGCAAGAATGGAGCTGCTTGACCAGGGCACGGGATTTCATTCCTGGTGAGCCCCCTGCAAACCCCAAGCATGCTCTCCAGGAGCTTGGACTCTGAGCCACTGCAAACAGGCCAGAATCCAAAAAGCCAAAGCCAAGGAATCTAGTGGATTTTCCACCCAAAATGGATTCACCATAAATTGCTATGAACTTAGCCCTCTTTTGAATAATAGGTCAATGTCAAATTATTTCTATGGAGGTGTTGATGACAAAAGAATTGAACAATAACTTTACTGAACTTGCCTGATAGTTCATGACCAAAGAAAATCCTACACACCTTTTAATTCATTTTTAATAGTATTATTTATTTATTATTTGGCTATTCCATGGATTCTCCATCTCTCCAAACCTGTGTGTTATCTAACTACCATTAAGTCTGCTTAGCAATTCCTATTTTATTTTTTACTTGTTTCTGACTATTTCTGATGTCAAATACCTGATGTTCTGAACCTATGCAGCTCTGTTACAGGAGAGTTTAAAATGACACAGTTACAGCAATGCCTTGAATGCTTTCCAATAAAGAGGGATCATTCCTAGCATCTTCTCTGACCTCTGGGCTACACATTTCTCTTGACACATCCAGCATGCCTATTATATAGAAAGTCATAAGAGCGGCTGTATGTGAGGCATTTAGTATGCAATCTTGATGGCTCACTCATGGAAGACCACAGGTCCTTTTCACAATGGCCACCCCTGCACCCCAGGGCAACTTCCATGTTTTTAGAACGGGGGAAGTCCACTATTCAATTTCAAATGCAGGGCAAATTGGAATGAAAGGTTGGTCTCCTGTGGCAATTCTGCTATACTGCAGCTGCACCACAGCGCCACCTTGTGGTTGGATAATGAACAGTGTTAAGAGACAGAAAAAGGTCAACCCTGGAAGAGACACCCATGGAAAGGATGCACCTTTCCTCCCGCAATGAACTGGCAGGTTAAGAGACTCGTGTAGAGAATCCCCTAAGCAGTGAGGAAAGCTGGGAGAAGAGCAAGAGTGTGAGCCCCTTCACATGCTAATGTAATGATTACTATTATTAATGGGATTTTTCAACTTTGCTGTCACTTGTGTGAAGGAAGAAGCCAGTACATCACAAGATATGTGTCAATATAATATAATATAATATAATAATTGCAATGCAATAATTATACATGACAAGTATGCAGTAAATTTGCCCCTATGTACTCACAATAAGGAAGCAAGATTTCTTCTCTAACATCCTGTATGCATGTGTAAAGTAGCAAGTAACCAAAACACCTATTTACATACACGTATCAAAAACTAATAAACAGTTCCCCACGAAGGAGCTTTTAAAGGTGTGTGCTTGGCTGGACCTCTAGAGAAATGGAGCTTCAAAGTCGGAGAGTGGCCACCCAGGTGCTCTTGCTCTTTGAATGGGTCGCATGGTGGGCACGCTCAGGCAGCCATTCCCAACTGGCCAGAGATCAGCAGGAGCAGCACACGGCATGGAGGTGGGGAGTGTCTTGCAGCCGATGGGGCACATTCAGTATGTGCCACTTCATCCCAGGGTAGGCAAGGCCAAAGACAAAAAGGGAAGAGCCATTGCCAGTACAATGTAGCCTGAAGGACCATGACCGCCAGTAACTAAGCCTGAGGAGGAGCTTTTCCACTTTTTCGGTTGAGAAAATCCTTGCAAGAGCTGGGAAATGCCCAAACCATGGATGGGCAGAGGAAAGGGGCGGGGAATGAGGAATGGGGCAGGACTAGGACAAAGGGGTGTGGCTTAGTGACCCCTGCTCCCGAGCCTCTCCATCCCCGAGGCAGAAGGAAGCCATCTGGACAATCCAGACCAGGGGGCTTTACGGGTTACACCCAGCAACTTGCATTGCACCTGGAATGGCCTTTGATGCAAGCCTAGACACTGGAGTACTTTTCTTTAAGCAACTAACCAGCTTCCAGGAGGAAAGGTCCATGCCTTCTGGCCTGAAATAAAGCTTCCAAAGAAGTGTCACAGGGAGTCCAAGGCAGCATGCCTTCTAGAAGGCAAGTGACAATAAAAATATTTCAGAAGTCCAGCTAAACTTCCCTTTGCTTTTCCGAGATGACATGATTTAGGTTCTGAGTGAGCAAGATGCTATTTTACCATCTTTTAAGGAGGAGGCGATGCAGCTACACAGGCATGAGGCGATGCCAGCCCTCCTGCCTAAGCTGGAGTAGAAAGCTTGGCATGGTTTCATGGGACTCCACAGGTCCTTGCAGACTCCAGCACTTCCACTCTACAGGCATTTTGCAGCAATTCCATTTTTTAACCTGTAAATGGATTTTCAGTGGTAAGAAAAGGGGTCGAAGAAGTGGTGGGGAAACACAAGAGGATGGCAAGTGGAAGACAAGTGGACCCTCTGATGACCAAGACAGAAGCAGATTTAAAAGTCTTATCTTGATGTTTGCTGTTGCATAACATGTTCCCCCAAAGAACATTTTAAATGTGCAACCATCCGTTTCCTTCAAGCAAGATAAACTCTTGGTGGCAAGAGATATTCAGGAAAGCGGACACACATTTACTATTTGAGTCAGAGCAGATTTTTATACTAGGAAAAGGTATATGAATCAAGTTCTTTTTCCTTCATGCCACCCATATAGGTTGGCACACAAAACACATGCTTTCTGCCTAAACCTAAAGCCTTTCCATATTTAAGGTTCTGGATATCTTTGCTGAAGCAACTACAGGCTTGTTATTAAAACAAGTTATAAGATTTCCCCTTGCCTTGATCTAGCTGCCACAAAATAGCAGGGAACAAGACCAACCCTCAATACTTTTATGAATCTACAGTCTGGCTTTAAAATGCTGAGAAAACATTTTATGCTACTTTATTAGTCCAGCTACCATGCTCTGTTCATAAAATCTGGGGTCCCTCACAGATCTGGAGAATGAATCAAGATGGTCTAGGAGTCGCACAGGGGAAACATCAAGGCAGAAATAACTGGCTGAGAGAAATATATACCCTTTGCCTCCTCTGCTCAGGGATTTTACGATGTTGAGCAGTGCGGAAGTACCAAGGAGCAAAGGTGGAGGCATTCTCACAGGTTGCCATGACGGGTCTCACCAGGCAAAGAAAATATGCCACCCACCTATGTAAAAGTGCCTTGAGCTAGAGAAGGGGAGAGGCCAACACTTCCTGCCAGTGCCGGAGGACTGGGCCCTCTTCAGAGAAGAAGCAAAAGGAGAACACTGCTGCATCAAAGCCGAGCCCATCCCTAGGGTGGCCTAACCAGGGCCCCCTTCCCCTCAGGGAACCAAGACCTGCCTCGCTACTGCAGTCGGCCTCTTGGCTTGCCCCTTGTTCTGGCACAAAAGGAGAGAACAAACAAGCAAGCAAGCAGCAACAGGAAGGAAGAGGAAGGGCGGGCAGGGGCTGCTCGCTCACTCGCTCGCTCATGGGCTCTCTGCTGGACAAGGTGGCTCAAACTCTGAGGAAGATCCACAATGGGTGAGAGAGGGGCTGAGGCAGCAGGCTGGTTGAGAGAGGCGGCCCACTGGGGGCGTCTTGCCCCAGGACCCTTCCGCACCCAGAGCCAGCACAGAGGTGTTCGTCCCATCCAGCATCCCGTTTCACATAGTGGCTAAGCAGATGCCCTTGGGAAGCCCCCAGGGTAGGCCAGAAGGCCAACTGGGAGTGCTTCTGAGCCTCTGGAGACTTCTGTCTAGTCTCCCTGGCAGCCGCAGCCTCCATAAAAACTGCCATCTAACTGGTAGACGTTTACTTTACTTACAAGAACAAATAAGGAATGAGGAACTGCAAAGGAAGAACTGCTAAAACAAGAATTAAAAAGGAGAAAGACACGCCCTTTCCCGACTGTCCAAACAGCCACATGTGTATCAATCCAGTGCTGGAATGTGGCCACATGAACTGCTTTGCCTCACAGACCAGACATGTTGTGTGTTTCCATGTTTTCTTATGAGAAGGAAAATCTAAAAAATGGAAAGGGAAAGAAACCAGTGTGATAGGAATGCCTGTAAATCTTGCTGAGCTGTGAGCAGCACTCCGTATCTATTCCCCATTTGTCAAATTATATTTACTCTAACACACTCGTGCTGCAGTAGATTAGTGACCTGACTGTTCATTTACTTCTGAGAACGAGGGTGGTGTCGGGGTGTGAGTGTTGGACTGGGCACTTGGAAGATCCGGGTTCTGGCCCCATTTGGCTATGAAGATCCTTGGGTGACTTTGGGCCCATCTCTCACTCTCAAACCAAACGGTTGACAGGATTGTTGTTATGAGGATAAAAATGGAGCTATGTGAGCCACACAAAAGGGAGAAAAGGCAGGATATAAATGTAACCACAATAATAGCTGCCTTCATTTTGCGTATGAGCAAAAGGCTTGTAGAAATGTTTTGCTGGACATCAGTTTGCGTAGGCATGAATTTTAGCTCGGTGCTTCTATTAGAGGCAGGCCCTGGCCTGAAGTACGTTTCATTTTATTTTGATAGGCCCTGTCATGACTTCCGTGAACTTTTTCCCCCCCTTTTTACATAATATTTTCCTTCACAGGAGCCCCTGTTCTGCTAACGTCATACCAACAAGAGTTCTCCAAAATCTGGGCTTCCTTTCCAAGAATGATGGCATTATGTTCCTGTGTTTCTACCACACCCTCAAAACATTTCACAGAAATCCCATTAAAGAGACAATTGGTTTGTAGACTGTGCCCTTGTTTGAAAGAAGCACTGCACAAATGCACACTGTGTGACACAGAGGTTGTTCCCCAATTTTAAGGTGAGCTCATCCATAGGATAAATGGCTCATGGCTAGCCCTACAGAAGCTGCTGAGCAAGCTGCATTTCAGCTCCCAACATGACCTTGATGTCCCAGGACCCAGATTTTAGAAATACCTGCAAAAGTGGGCAAGCTGCATAAAATCAGGCAAGTCAAACCATTCAGTTTTCTGGCTTCATTCAGGTTTGGCTGTGAAGAAAGTGGCTTTGGTTTGGTTCGAGTTCAGGCCAATAAGGTTCCCTAACTAATTATGGAGAAATATAATGTGTCTTCATACACTGTTATTAATGTTTTGAATTTAACCAGATTTGTGCCTTCTGTGGTACAAATCTGAAGGCACATTAAACACAAATAGCTTTTTCCACCCCACAAGACAACTCTGCTGAAGATCCATTTGCATCTTCATCTAAAACATGGCTTTCACGTATATTTTAATTATGAGTTTCTATTTTTAGAGAAGACTCAGCTATGATCTAATTCAATGTTGGATCTTTTTTACAGGAGATGAGTGGCTGCAACAGATTTTAAATTGTAGAACTAGTATAAATAAGGAGGGCACTTGAGAGATTGCAGTTTTCTAATGAAGGGGTAAAGGGGCCAAGGAAAAGAATTAGGGAAGTATGTGAAATGGCCAGAGTGGGGTAGGATAGAAAATTCAGAAATGTACCATCATAAAGGGGGGCTTACTGGCTTACGAGAAGCAGTTGTTTGCATTTGCTTGCTCATAAATTTATTTTAAATAAACAGATCACTTCCTAGTATAGGCCTTGGCATGCAGTATTTTACTGTTAACATAATAAAAAAGGGAATATTAAGGTTCTGGTATGTCAAATTCAACAAAGAGACAGCAAACCTTTTTCCTGTTATGAAAAAAAAAAAACGGAAAGAAAATATTAAAAACTGGTACATGGATGTTTTTAGTGTATTTTTGCTTTATGAAAAGACAATATGTTTTCTTTGGCAGAAAATTAGGGACTTTTGCTTTATTTATTATTTATCTGTACTTTAGTATCATTTAAAAATGTGATGATTTAGGGCATTATCCCATCTTTTGGATAACGAAGACTCGTGATTTGAATTATTTGGGAAGTTTCTTAATGTTTAGTACATTTCAGACAATAAGCAGGCACCAGGTCAACAAGGCTCTAAAGCATGTGCCAGATTCATAACACTGTGGACAATGGATCTATTAATAGAAAGACCCATTAAGATGTGCATTTGATTGCTGTGCCTTGCTGAATCAGGTCCATGCATTGTTTTTAAAATTCCTGCAGAAAAGAGAAGATCTGGGGCCAATTTCATTCTGATGTAAAAGGAATGCATCTTGAAGATATTTCTGCCAGCTCTCTTCTGATGCCAGGATATCACCACCACCACCAGCACCACTGTCATCATATCAGCCTTATTCTGTTTTATAGTCCATCCACTTAAGTATGTTTCAGACTGTACAGCTAATGAAAAGAAATGCAGTATTTTTCTCCATTGGTTATTATTTTATTGTTTGTATTCTTTGAATGAAGCTATAATGTGATTGAGTAGGCCAGAGTGTAAGCCCTCTACTCTGACCATCACAGTCCTCACAACAACTCATCATGGGTAACTAAGTATGCTGGGTTCTTGTTAATTGAGAGTGCTTCAATATGGTGGCTTGTTGTTTACAACCAGGCCACTCTGATAACACATGAGCCCTTGTAGGATTTGTTTTACTCATAGTGGGTTGTTGCGTTGTCTGAACTCAGGTGACTGATCCCACCATGGACAAAGTGAAGTGGCAAGCAAGGCCTGAGGCAAGAACAACAAAACAATTCTTGACACTCTTGGTGAGCTTTCCCATGCTGCAGCTAGTAGCTCTTCTGAAGTGCCCAAGTGCCATGTTGAGGGGCTGTCACTGGTTAACAATCCCATTAAAAATATGCACTCCAAATATGAGCATTTTTGTTGGTTGGTTGGTTGGTTAAACTGTTCTATTTAGAATTAGCTCTTTTGTGGGTCTGGAATAGGAACCATTGGCTGGGCAATCTCCAAAGGAAGGGCAGGAGACCTGCTGTCAAAGAGACTCCAAATAGGGTTTTTCTTGACTTGACTTTCCTCTGACAGCTGTCAAAAGGTGAGCTGTCAAGGGAAAGCAAAGGAAGAAGAAATCTTTGCTGGTGAAAAGTAGTGGCAAGAACTATACCCCTTCATGGACACTTCAGAAAGGATGACACTGGCTATCCAAAAAAAGTGGGGAGAAGTGGGACAAAGCTGCGGCAAGCCAAAAATGGCTTGCTACCATGGGAGATGAGGAAAGAAGTCAGTCCTGCTGCAGGGCGTTCTGGGATACCAGCTGGAAGTTTAAGAGAAAGCAACCCATAGAGAGCTGGATCATCTCTCAGGCACACGGTGGGATGTTCACGAAACAATCAACCCAGTGTGGGTTTTGCCAGGGCTTCGGCATATTCACTAGCCAGAGGACGGCAAAAGTCAGTTGGAGGCAGCAGGTGACAGTTAAGGGCTGTTCCTTGGTATGGTCAGCTTGGGAGACAGTGAGGCTGGGCAAGAGATAACTTATTTTATTGATTGATTGATTGATTTGATTTTTCTCCTGCCCCATTAGCAGGACCACCTGGGCAGCCAAGCACATCAGGAATTTCTGAGAGCTGAGGAAGGCAACTCTACATTAGCCATTTCTAATTGTGAAGGATGGGCTTAGGTGGAGTTTGGAGAAATTTGGTCCGAGGGAAAAGCTATTGAACACTTGCCTGGCTGGGAGGACTCTTGTCCTTACTGGGCATGATAGTTAAGGATGTGTAATCTAAGTAAAGGTAAAGGTAAAAGTTTCCCCATGACATTAAAGTCCAGTCATGTCTGACTCTTGCGGGAGGTGCTCATCTCCATTTCCTAGCCGAGGGAGCCAGTGTTTGTCTGCAGACAGTCTCCATGGTCATGTGGTCAACATGACTAAACACCGAGGTGCACGGAACACTGTTACCTTCCCACCTAAGTGGTACCTTTTTATCTACTTGCATTTGTATGCTTTCGAACTGCAAGGTTGGCAGGAGCTGGGACAAGCAACGAGAGCTCACCCTGTTGTGTGGATTCGAACTGTCGACCTTTCAGTCAACCAGCCCAGCAGCTGAGCATTTTAACCCACTGCACCACCCACATCCCTATAATCTAAGTACCTTTAAGTAAATCTCATCCCTTTATTTGCAAAGTAACTTTTTAGCTTGTCGTGGTGATATATATGTTCATTTTGTTCAGCTTGCCTGTAGTGGTGGAGTCAGTCTCATTCCTACATCCCAGGAAACTGGTTATTGGGTTTCTAGAAGATACAGAGGGTTCTTTTTGTTGGCAGTAGTCAAGAGCACAGCTCCATGAGTATTTGGAAAGAAAACTGTCCTGCAACTCCCAGCATTCCCCAGCCAGGCTGAGGAATGCTGGGAGTTTGTCTAAAAAATGCATAGCATTACACCCTTAAGGGTTTATAGTGGAAGCAGCCTTGTGACAGGGGGTTCCAGAGACCTAAGTCTCAACATTGTAATATGGGCAAAGTCAGCAGGATAAAGCAATGCAATTTTTTCACATTTGGTGAATCGCAGCAGGATTTCCCATCATGTTATTTCCCCACACTTGTCCAGCTAAATAGAAAAGACCAGGCTTAAATGTTACAGTCCATCCACCATGTTTGGTTCACAGGAATCTTCACAGTTTCTAGGAATCTTAACTATTGCCTATCTGGAGTTCCAGCACGAACTGAAACAACAGCCTGTGTCCCGAAGGGTTTCATGTATTCTGAACACGCCTGATTATATTCTACGGTTTGCCACCAGGTCTCTTCTAAAGGTGTTAACTGCAGGATTCATCTGCAGAAATCATGCCTTCTTCTGAAACTCCAGTGTTTGGTATTCACCAATGTTAGGCCCTCACGATGTTAGGGCCAAGCAAGTGGAAGCCCACCAATATTTGCAGAAAGATGTATTAAACTCAGCCACTACATGCCTCCAGATCCCACATACAAGAAATGTGTGCATACACCAGGGAAAGGAGTAGGCTGGTGAAGCCAGGCAGGCCTTACTCAACAGGAAGAGAGCCGAGGAAGTACAAATGCTGGCCTAGACTAAGATGCCTTCCGAGCTGCAGGTGTGCAGTGAAGCGCTCATTTTAGGGGATGGAGTACAGAGGGAGCAGCAACTGGTGCCACTCCCACCCCCTGCCAGTGCTACTGTGGGGGCTAGAGAGCTCCACTGGTCCCCCTCTCCCACTATGGCAAATTCTCCGGGGGTGACCCGCTGGTGGGCTCTCCAGGGCACCTGCTGGAAGTGCCAGAGGGCCCACGATGGAAGATACCATGGGGGGAGGGGCTCGGAGAGGCAGCAGGGGCGGGAGGAGATGTGGGACATGCAAGCTCTTCTGCCTCCAGAGGTGGAAGAAGCTAGTCCAGGGCAGAAGATCTTGATTGAAGCAAAAGCTCATTAGGGCACGAATGGGCCCGCCAAATGTTTTGAGCTGCCACTCCCATCATCCTGCAATGTTGGTGATGCTGGATGGGATGGTAACTGTAGGCAAAAACATCTGGAGGGCACAAGTTGCCCACCTGGGCAGTAAAGTAACAGATTAATCGGGTCTGAGAAGTCTGAGTTTGAAGCTGGGAAGATCTGGATCTATGTGCACTGTGTTGACTTGGCTAGAAGAAAAATGAATTTCTGGTTATTTGTACTCAGCTGGATCAAACCAGAGAGGTGCCTACCAGGCTGGATGGGAGCTCTGAGCATGTATGGTTTGCATACATCTGGCCTCAGCTTCCACGTCCTTCACTCCTGCAGCATCCCTTTCGGGGGGTATGCAAGGGTCCGTTTGGGCCCTCCTTTTACAAATGGTAGCATTGCAAAGGCCAGTTCAGAAGTTATTCACCCCATAAGCAAAATTTAAGAAAATCTTTACAAGGGCTAATGTCCTGCTTGGGGAACATTTGAAAATACTCCTTACTCTCCACACATATTCTGCCTCCAGCTCCACCCCGCTAATGACAATGCTGCCAGGCTACATCATATTGACCTCCCTTTTGCTTTTACCTTACCTTCGCCTAAAACCAGCCTGAGTAATGGCTTTCTGAGAGACTGCTTATGGAATGAGTATGCGTTCGAGCCCAACACCAAAATGAAGTCAGCTCTTGGTTAGCACTTTGACATACAAACATAGATCATGGCTAAGATTAGCAGGATTGGAGATTATGAATTACATTTAGGTTTGTGGTCAATCCTGAATTCCTGTCCATGTATCTGTCTGATTTATATACCACCTTTTTCTTTTTTAAAGAACTCAAAGCAACTTAAACCATTCTCTTCCTCCTGCTCTCAGTCTTATCCCCACAACAACAACCCTGTGGGGTAGGTTGGGCTGAGAGTCTATGACTGGCTGTCACAGAGAGAGCTGTGAGGGTTGACTCCATGGCTGAGCGGGGACTAGAACCCAGGTTGCTGAGTCCCGGTCCCACGCTCTTAACCACTACACCACACTGCTCTCCCACTGTCCATGTGGAGAGAAGAGCATCACATTGATCCTCTGTCTACGGAAAAAGAGCCAATGAGGAAGTGACTCTCTCCGTGCCACCATGAGATAAAGAATCAGAATGAGAGGTTGCGCTGGGACTGAAACCTTTTGCTCAAAGTACAGATGATACTAAGTAGAAGAGTATCATGACTGAAAAGTTGGGCACATAACTGAAGGTAAGAGTGGCTGGCAGTTGGCTCTAGTGCTGACCTGTTCCAAGAGTCAAGCATTCCTTCGATTTTGCAGATTTTATAAGTGCAATCAGATTGAAGCTACTCTGGACTTTTGTGTGATTTTAATGCCATTCATTAATAAATAACTTGGCCCACCTCACCTTGTGTTGACATTTTCAACAGCCCATAAAAAAGACTCTTAGAACAGTTCTGCAGGAGAAATGAGGTCTTCAGGCAGGGGCTACCAGGGAAATCTGCTGAAATGCGGACATCTAGTGGCTTCCCCTATAATTACAGTGCTCTTCCGAAGGGAGATACATTGACAGTATGTTGAAAAAACACATTTGGTATGTTATTCTGTTGCTGGGATTCAGGATTTGATAGCTTGCTTTTTCCTTGCTGGTTCCAGACACTGGATTAGATCCAGATGTGGGCAGGTGCAACAGGACTGACACAGGTGGGCTTCCTCCCCTCTTCCTCACAGCAGCCCTGCCCCCCACCCTCCCACTACACAGAGGGTCCAGAAAACCCGCTAAACAAGGTGAGCTGCAGAGTAAGATGGAAAGGGGAACGCTTCTGTCCATGAAAGAGATCCTGGATCCAACAAGCTCCCTACAGTGATGAAACTGTATTGATTGCCACAACAATCGGATTATACAACAGTGAGTTGACTATTCATTTATGCACTGACAATACAGGTGGAATTAACTGCTGTCAAGTCATCAGCTCTTGCAGATGGTTTGCTAAGCTACTAGCATTTCATGTTAATAAGAAACAGTCTTTCAAGTGTAGGGAACGTTCAGTGAATGTGTTCGGCATTGGAATGCTACACAAAGTCACTGTTCTATTAGTGGTTAAAAACTATGACCACTACTTTCTTAAAATATTTTTTCAAAACCAGAAGTAGGGTTTGAAATTCAGAACAGCAAGCTGCTACTCCAAGTTTCCATGCCAATAATGCTACACCAGCCTTTGCATGCAGAAGTCTACTTCTGTTTGTTTAAGGAGGGATCCCTGCATGCAGGGGCGGGAGGAGAGCAGCACAATGAGCCACACCTCCCGCTCACCACCCAAAACAGGTGCTTCGCCCTGCTTCCTGCGTGGGCCAGCCCCCTCTCTGGTTGTGGACAGGTCTGCTCAACAGCATCCCCTTGGAATGACCACTCTGCTCATTTTTAGTCCTGTTCCACCTGCATGTCTCTCGTTCCGCCTGCAGATGTCTATTGCAGCACTAATGCAAGCACTTCCAAGTTACTCCGTTAGGCCTGACCTAGAGAAGGAAGTTCATACTTTATGCACTCAGTCATTGCCCTTTCTGCACTGGGGCTGTCAAAGAATTAACCTTGACAACGGCTTTTATCACTGTGGAAGGAAACAAACTCATTGCACTGAAGCCAGTGAAGTACTGTCAGCCTAAACTGAATTTGTTGACACATCTATTTCCAGCAACAAAGGGGCATTTCATGTTTTTCAAGGACAATGAAGGACAATCTGTAGTGCTTACAAAATCTGTTAGATTGCTAAATGTTTGGTAACTAGAATTATTTCAGGATATCATTTTTGGAGGCCTTTCCAGGCAGCAAAAACCTAAACCTGCCCTCTAAAATAATAGTTGAGACACCCTTTTGGCATGATATCCATGTCTTGTGTAACAGTTGGTAGGTACTGTTTTCACAGGTGAAAAGATAAAATACTTACTTCAGGCGGGCTTAGGAAGAACAAAATAGCCATGCTGCTATTTCCCTTCTAGGCACACCTTCTGAAAACCTTTACATTGACAGTCAAGCAAATATCCATGAAATGGGAAAAGCAGAAGTAGAAGGGACTTCAGCTGCTTTTAGGACTTGGGGCAGGAGGAATCCAGAGGCCATTTAAACATTCCTCAAAGCAAAAGTAGTCTAAAACTGGCAAGCATGGTGGTAGTGGAATCATGTTGTATATAACCAATATTACAGTTATTATCCAAGAAGCACCTGTAATTTGTATGCTGTCTTCCATTCTGCACAGCACTCCAAACCAGTATCTGTAATACCAGAAAGAGCAAAACCTATATAGAGTTTACATAGGAAGATTCATAACAAATTTAATCACTGGTTCTGAAAATCTGTAGATTGTTCATAGAATCACAGACAAGTAGAGTTGGAAGGGCCATCAAGTCCAACCCCCTGCTATTGCAGGACACTAAGTTACATCATGCCATTCAGATGACTGTCCAGACACTTTCTGAATGTCTCTAGTGAGGGAGAGCCCAAGTAATAGGTTCCATTTTCGTTCTGCTCTGACAGTGTGGAAATTCTTCCTGAGGTCTAATCTAAATCTGGTTTCTTTTAACTTAAGTCCATTCATGGGTGTGCATCTCAGACGAAAAATATTTTGGGTGTTTTGGATATTATATGACTTATTTTAAAAAGAAGCAGTACAACTCTTTGGCTTTATTCTAATAAAGATTAGTAGGTTATATTGTAACAATAAAGCAATATACACTGTTAAATATGGTTTTAGCATCACTTTAGACTATCCTATACTGAATGTACAGTATAGAAAGTGAATTTTCTGGTGCAGAGAACCCTACTTTGAGCAAAATGTTTTCATATCATTCCGGAAGAGGAAAGTGCTAGGGTGTCTAGATTTTTTGTTTTTTTCTCATGCAATCACCTTGTTCCCCCTTTTTTCTCATGCAATCACCTTGTTCAATTCCAAGACTGAATTTTGGGGCGTTAATTGGGGTGTTCCATTTGACATCTTCACAATTGTCCCATACTTTTTAATAACTTTCCCCATCCATCTTCTTCATATGAAAAGTGCTTTTAGATGGAGGGCTCCTTGCACTACCAAACAGGAGGCACCCTGCAGGAATACCATCTTTTTCTCTTTATGGCACAATCCTTTTTATTTAGAAACGTAGAATAGTAGTGTTGGAAGGGGCCAAGAAGGCCATTGGGTCCAACCTCCTGCTGTTGCAGGACACCAGTTTACACCCTCCCACTCAGGTGGCTGTCCAGTTTCTTTCTGAATGTCTCCAGTGTGGGAGAGCCCACCACCTCTCTAGGCAGCTGGCTCCACTGTTGCATTGCTCTGGCAGCAAGGAAACTTTTCCTGAAATCTAGCCTGAATCTGGGTTGTCACAACTCTAGTTTATTATTCCATGTTCTGCACTCAGGAATCATCAAGATCTTGACCTTCCTCTCATGTCATGTTCCCCTTCAATCTTCTCTTCTCAAGGCTGAGCATGTCCAGTTCTCTCAGCCTCTCCTCATAGGGCAGTGTGAGGATACACCCTGGATACTTTTTCTTGCCCTCCTCTGGACCCTTTTCCTCTTGAAATGGGAAAAAATCCTACAGGTGGGACCTGGGAGTTGCAGTGCATTTTTTTCCTGTCTAAATACAAGTAGGGCTGCATCCTTAATAGATTGTCTCCTGTAAGAAAAAGGCAGCAGCAACAAGAAATCACAGGAAGGTTATGAGTGATTATATTATTGCAAATCAAGTTTGCTAGCATTCATTGCTTACACTTGCGCACCGCTTTGTACACAATTTCGTGGGAAAGCGGCATCCAAATAAAGCAATGACGAGGATGAAGTACAAGGAGGTCATACTTCGAAGTCGTCGCTGGACCCTGATAACATGCAACGAGAGACTCCAGCACAGCCGCCTCTGAAGGGAAGGCAGGGCAGCTGCGCAGCGACTCTTCCCGAGCAGCGCCAGCCGTTCCCCGCCTGCCGGCCCTTCCGCGCGCCGCAGGTCCAGAGCGAGCCCCGACGCACGTGCACACGCGCTCAGCCAGCGCGCGCGCTTCTCGCGCCCCGTTTCCTCCGCGTTGCCACAGCAACCGGACCCGGCCACAAATCCGTGCGGTCGCAAAACCCTGCAGAAGCGCTCAAATACGCTGTTGCTTTGGCCTGTGTAGTGGCGGTCGAGGCGGCGCGTATTTCCGAGCACGCATGCCCGGCAGGAAAGGCCGTTTAGATGCTCCTTGCTCCCTTGAGCGGGGCTCTGTGCCACTCAGGAGCGCTGGAATGACAGCTCGAGGTGACGCTTTCCTTGACCTGAAGTTTCACACATAATGGTGGAGCTCCGTCCCTTGCTTGGGCTGGAGGAGCCGCTTTCAACATGGAAAAAAGGGGAGGAAAGGAACCCGTTGCTACTGGCACGAAATAGGGCATCGAACTGGGCGCCCCTGAGGCCTCAAGCCAGTTCGTGCGCTCACGTGGGAGAAAACCCCTCCGAGCTCCGTGGCGCGTATGTCCAAGAAAAGCCCTGCTGGGTCTGACCCAAGGTCCATCTAGTACAGCACTTCATGCACACGGTGGCAAACCAGCTGCCCACAGGATCGCTCAGGCAGGATGGGTGCAAGACCTCCGCCTGCCCGAGCTCCTCAGCAAGTTCAGAGTGCAGGCACGCTCCTTCTAGTAAAGGAGGCAGCACAAAGCCGCCAAGGCTAGTAGCGATTGGTAGCCTCTTCCTCCATGAAAGCCATCCAAATTGGTGGCAGTCGCAGCGAACCCCATAGTTTAATTATAGGGCGTGTGAAGAAGTACTTCCACTGACTTATCCTAAACCTTCCACCTATCAGCTTACTGAGATGACCCCAGGGTTCTCCCTCTCTGCTTTCTCCACACCATTATTTTAAACACCTTTATCATGTCTCCTCTTACTCGCCTTTTTTCTAAGCGAAATCCGAGGACTATCAGGTTCTGGGCAGAACTTACACGTGACTTACAATTTTACACGTGTCTTGCTGCTATGTGTTGTCAAGGCGTCTCCGACTTAAGGCAACCCTACGAAATGCCCTCTAAAATGCTCTGTCCTCACCAACTGTGTTCAACTGTTGTTAACTGCACGTGTCTACTCGGAAGGAAGTGCATGGAAGTCAGTGGAATTGTAGGTACGAGTGCGAAAGATTGCAGGATAAGCGTTCAAAACCCGGCTACACGGTCAGCTCTATCAACCTGCCTACGGAAGGAGGTAACCCCTGGTTTAAAATTCCCAGTAAGATTGTATGGGAGGGACTAAGAAATCACAACGCTTGCGTCAAGACTTCGCAGTGTGACAGAGTGGCTGTCTCGTTTTGTTCTCCTTGAGATTACGTAGTCTTTGAAGTCCGGCTGTCGATTGGCTGGCGGATTTTCAGTCCGCACTATGCGGAGAGCTCAAAGGGCAAGCAAAGGGCCACAGTCTTAATGGTTCTTTTTAGTGATATACGGTTCTTCATCGCAGTGGGTAGATACTTCTAGAGGAAATACAGAGTAATAGGGGTAAAACCTGCACAAATATAATATGGGGCAGGTTACCTTTATTGCAGTGCATTGACATAATAATGCTCTCCCCTACTCAAAAAAAAAAAAAAAACCCAAAACAGCAGATAAAGATACTATGATGGAAGGTGTACTTGCTTGATTTCTAAGGGTGCAACAGAAAAAGGCCAATAATGCTAGGAATTTTAACCCCAAGTCTTTAATGAAGAGCTTTAGAAAAATAGAAGCTGAAGCAAGGGCTGCATGAGCGCAGGACTGCAGCCTGAACACTGCCTCTTTCAGCTCAACCTTGGCCGTTACGGCTACGAGTTTCCACTACTCTTGCCCCGCATCAGGGAGCTGCGAGTCAAAACCGGAAGACTTGAGCATTACCTTTAAGAGAACCGCTTTGCCAGCTTCCTTCTTCCGTCGCCGCTGTGGGGACAAAGGAGCCCTTTTTCCGGCTTTGCCATGCGTCAGGGGCGGGAGCGTGCGCTCATTGTCGCTGCTCGGATTAAGCCCTGCGCCGGAGGCTTTGCATGCTTTCTTTGCGGAGGAGAGAAGAGGAGAAGGCAGTCGAGTGCGTGCTTCGATCCTCGGGAGATGATTCCGGGGGCTGGACAGCGGGAGCGTGTTCTTCTCCTTCGGCCAAGGGTTGTGTGAGAGAGCAGAAGCTTGTGCGGAGCATCTCTGCTGCCGCTCACTGCCTTTCTGGACAGACGGCTGTGGAAAGGGAGAAGCCCAAATACTTGGGATGGGAGAAGGGGGATCATTAATTTGCATCAAAGTTCTGGTTCTGTTATTGGGGGTCGCCATTTAAATGGATAGGCAGAGGAGTTTTCAGCACACGCCTTCAAAAGGAAACGGATCGGTTCTGCGCATCTGAACACACAGTGCCATTTTATATTGGGTCATGGTCGTGGGCACTTGAAACCCAGTACTCTTGCAGTTATCTAGGTCGATAGACCGGAAGCAGGAGAAGAGCAGGATTCTTTCATTGCTTTCTTTGTGTGCCCGAGTTACTCAACAGACATGAGTGACTCTACAAATCTTTGAAAATCAGAACACTGGTGCGTACATTCCACAAACCATTTCTATTGGCTTTCTTTTGCTTTTGTTTCACCAAAATCAATAGGCCTAACCAGTTCAAGAAAAAAAGCATGGGCTTGAGTGATTTATGGATCATACCTAAAAAATGGCTGGCTTTAAAATATTTCAAGTTTTGCTCTCTTTGCTGTTTGCCCTTAGATACCATTGCTAAAGCTGAAGGATAATACCAAATGGCAGAAGCAGTTTTCCATCCACCAAGAAGGAAGAGAAGAGTGTATGAATCGTACGATTCTCCTTTCCCTATTTCTTCTTCCAAGGAAGGCATTCATGGAAAAGTTTACAAAATATGTCAGGCTGAAATTATAAATAATAATGTAATTGTGAAGAATCCTGAAGATATCAAAGAGCTATATAGCAAGGTATTTTTGACTGCGTTGTCTAATGCATAAAATCTCACACTTAAAAGATCCACCATGGATGCTGACACAATGTTGCTGCAGATCAGATTATTGTCAACCACTTTAAAAGGATGTGCCTATCGGAAATGGCTTTATAGCAGTCAAAAACAGTAAATGCTCCTATTTTGAATAATTTAGAGGGTTGTGGTAGATCAGGCAGGTTTATACTTCTGTGTACTCAGCTGGGCTTGATGTTTCATGGAGGCTACACAGATCCCTTTCCTTTTCCCAAACGTATTCTGTTAGGAACTGAGATTGGGCTTTACTAGAAGGAACACCCTTGGGTGCTGCAGTGTTATATTCAGAGGAAAGGTACCCCTCAGTCACCAGCTACAGTAGGGCACTGTCTGAGACTGTCACCAGGGTAAACATCGGGAGCTATGGCACCCTCCCTGGCCAGGAAGTCTCCAAGCCCAGAGTGCTGCATGTCCCAGGTATGCCTCAAGCGCTCCCTACCTGGGTTAAACTGGGATGTCGGGCCTTGACCTCACCTTCGGTGCAGCTGCATCTAGGAGCTCCTGCTCTGCCAAACTGCATAGTGGCTGTGCTGCTGGGCTTTGTCATTTTGGTGCTCCACGTTGATGGAGCAGGATAGATGGGCACAGGATGCCACAGGGAGCAGCACCCCACCCAGCTGGGGAAGCAAGTTTTGCTCATTGCCACTCCTCACATCAGTTTTCATCCTGTCCTTTTGTAGGAACCAAGCAGGCTACCTCGAACGCCACCAGCTGTTCATGCAGTGGGAGCAGCAGAGGCCATGGGGAATGAGAGGCAGAAGCAGCACTGCTAAGGAAGTCTTCTCCCAGGCTATCTTGCAGTGATTGGCAGACCCACTGAAGGCTCCAGCAGGGGAGACTCTGTTGGCGGTGCTCTTCTACCTGGTGGATTACCTTGGTGGTCTGATTAGGGATCAGGCCTGCCTTTCTTTGGTCGAACAGATTATGGCCTAGGAAATTCAGGGCACAGTCTTCTATCCGGAGAAGGCTGAGAGGCTTTGCTGTTCACTGTCTCATTCAGGGGTGCATCATAAGATGTATACGGGGGAAAAGAAGAGTCAGGCCAGGTATGGCTTCATACTAGGGCCTAGAGGTGCTAGCTATAGAGCAGCCTCCACTCCTGGTGTCATGGGACTCGTGTGCCTGAGAGCTTCTCCACATGCAGATCAGGTCTGGCTTTGGCTCTATGCCTCATTTTCCAATGGTTGAAGTCTGTAGTGGAAGGAGCATCAGAGATCTTTTCCTAGCTTCTTGCAGAGCCTCTGCAAACAGAATCTATGGAGCCATCTGGAGGGCCTCTGCTAGGTGGTATGGAAGGAAAGAGCCTGATGCAGTGAAGGCAGGGATTAATGCAAGCAAGGCCAAATATCAGATTTTCTCCTGTCTTCTCCAAGGGGCCCAAGGCTCCATTGCCTCCCATTTCTCTCAGGAATGTTCTGGCTGCCTTCTGAAATGCTGTGTGGCAGTGGCTTCACTGCTTCAGCTACTCAAGAAGTTCTGAACACTTCTGGCTTCTCTGCAACTGCGCCTGGAAGGTTTTCCTTTCCTGAAGCCATAAGGCTAGTAGAGTGCTGCAGGGGAATGACCTGCCAGGTCCTGAAATTTCTCTGAGCAGATCTCCAAAGAGCCTAGCAGCACCCTCAAGCTCCAGGTTCCACCCCTGAATAGTATCTTGGGCAGCAACAGGCCTTTGCTAGTCACCCCATGGAAGAGGTTTTTGAGGGTGGGAGGGCAGGACTTTATAATCCTGTGGTTCATAGATTTCAATGTGGAATTTAAATTGGATGTTCAAGGCCATTAGGGGTTTTTTCTTGAGTTCTTGGTCACTTGTTTTCTTAAAATAATTTATTTCACCTTAAGCCACTCCATCCCCAGGAAGAGACTTGGCATAAATTGGATGAATGTAGAGCCCTTTGTTTCTACCTGAATAGAAGTTTTGTTTGTTATCCATCAGAGTACTTCCCTGGACAGGAAGTTATCTTTTTGTGCAATTTCCTTGGCTTAACAATCTCTGGAAGGTCTTCCCCTTCAGAGAATGTGGCTCACTCTTCAGAGTGGGAATCCACTTGATAGAAGACAGGTGCAATGGGCCTCCTTGGCTTCCTTGTATCCCTTTGCTAAGCATCATATCATGGATGTTTTCTCATTGGTAGATGCTGCCCTTGTAGGTGGGTTCTACAGAGGTCGCATGTGCACTGATTGGTGCGCTATTTATCCAGTCCAGAAGGGACTACATTTGGACATCCCAAATGAATGTCCTCTAGAAGATACCAGAGAAAGGGGTGTTGCTGCAAATTTCTGTTTTCTGTGTCTTCTGGGGGGCATTCCAGCCACCTTGGTTAGTGGGTGTACCTCCATTTTCCTTACAGGCTTCTGCATCTGCCCTCAGTGTGAGGGTGGCAGAAAAACACTTTTGGGTTAGTTTATTCCTTTCATTTTTGTGCCATGCATTTTCATGAGTTTTATCATAGGTGCCTTTGCACATGTTTTTAATTGTCATTCTGTTACATTATTCTCCTAGTCCAGAGAATGGGGCTATTGAGCTCCATCTTGTCTGAGAAAGCAGGGTAGCTGCATCCCTGAAGAAGATAATTTGGATTTCTTGCCTGTTGAATGCCCTCCAAAAATATAGACAGCAGGAAGAAGTGATAAGCTTTCTCATCCTTGACAAGAAATGTGGGAGCTATCTAGAGGCCTGTGAGCCTCCATGGCAAGTTGGGAAGCAGAAGAGAAGGCAACGTGTATTGGGAACATGGGAGTAACTTGTACTCAGCATTGGAATACGTCTCTGTTCAAAGAACTTGTATTTATTGGCCATGTTAGAGAAGTATCACTATGTGGCCAAGCAGATAATGTTAAAACTAGCAAAGGTATACCTGCGAAGGCAGTTGTATGTACCTCTGAAAATTTCAGAATTCGGATACCACAAATTGAACTAACACGGTCTTGTCTTTTCTAGGGATTTTTTGGGAAAGGTATTCTTTCAAGAAGTCACCCAGAATACAGTATTTCAGATCCTGTGTTGTTTGCCAAGTGGCAAGGTAAAGCAGTCTGGTAATGAAAAAGAGACATAAAATGTGCACACTGGTCACAGCGGGATGGTCACACGTCTGTGCCCTTGTTTTCTTTCGGTTCTCCTTAAACTTTAAGGGGTGAGGAAATGGCATTTGCAATGTGCGCTATTGCTGCAACCTCTTTGAGCTCTTTCCCAGGAGAGTGGCCAAGCAGATGGGGAGAAAAATATAGATTTCCAGATGTATCCACAAAGCTATTGGAATGCCATAAAAGACTTTTAGGGTGCAATCCTATGCATGCCTTGCTGGAAAATGTCGTACAAGTCTTAGCTGGCATGATCAGCTGGAAGGAGGGTGAGAGTTGTTGGACTTCTTTCCCATTTAAACCTGCATAGGATTGTGCTCTTACAGTGCTACAGTTGTATTAGTTTCATACTATCTCTTTAAATGTTGGGTGCTTAGAGTATTTAGGACTAAAGAAAACCATTTTTTTTTTAAATTGCAGGTGCCAGGTTAAACATGCCTATCATCTCATCGAAAAAGTAAGTGCAGCTCTCACAATCAGTCTGACACTTGAACTGAAACTAGTTTATTAATCAATAATGTAACTACTATGTAATAAGTATTTATAATCTTTAAGAAATAATTACTTCAGTATTTCAAACGGTATCTTGGCCTATTCAGGAAAAACAAAATATTATCTTAGAGCTGGGTTCTATATCTAATTGAGTTCCATAAGTATTAAAATTGCTATTTTAAATACATTAAAATATTTTTATAAAATTTTATTTTATAAAATAACATTATAACATATTTATTAAAATATTAAATTGAATGTTGAAGAAATAATAAATACATGATTAAAACAAAGTCAGCTGCAGTCGCTGTTACAATAATAAAACTTGCTGCTTATAAGCTTCATGTATTCTTCAATATCAAAAGTAATAGTGAAATGTTTCCATAGTTGCATTATATAAATCCATAGCAAGGTAATTCACAATGGGTGCTATCCACTGAGGCAGTTCATAACCCTCCAGACTCAGATGATGGAGAGGAGTGCAGAGATGATGGTCACCCCTTTCAGCTGTCTAAGTCCGGTACTTTGTGGGGGGGCGTAGGCTGAGGTGCTCCCAGGATGCATCATTCTTTGCTGATGCTGATCTCCTGCCCTCCCCTAACCCTTCTCAGAGGTTGCTGTTCTGACCTCGCAGGAGCAGACAGCACAGTTCTCTGCACGCTGGCTGCAGGGCGGGCGGGGGGGGGGGGGCACTGCAAAGTTGGAGCTGTTTTCCCACCTCAGATCTGGGATCCCAGTGATCCTGAGCAAAGACTGGGCATATAGATGCGATGCTGCAGGAGAATGTATATCACTGTGTAAATTGTTGGAGCATGGTCTGTGTGTTGACTCTTTAGTTTCCCAACTTCCTTTTATCCCAGATACCAGTGTCATGTTGAATGGGCTAAAAGCCTTATGCAGGAGCAAGGACTGGATGACTACACAATTAATAAAGTCATTCTAAATTATACTAAGCCGCTTCTTCTGAGAGGAGATACTGAACAAAATAATGAGCCTCAGGGTGAAGACCTTCCAGAAGTGAAGAATGTTGAAGAGGATCCAAAGCTTGCAGTGTCGTCTTCTGAAACAAATGGGGGTCAAGTCACCTGCCTGGATCCACTCGGTTCACCTTCCGATCCACTCAGTTACTGTGACTCTAAAAAATCAGATATAACTGACTCTAAAGCTGCAGCTAAAACCCTCTTGACAGAGCAGCATCCAATCAGCGTGCATCACGGTTTCAAGGAAGACTGTTATGTTACACAAGAATCTCACCTTTTGATTGATAAGGAATATGATCATGAGTATGTATTAATCCAGGAAGAAGAATCAGAATCAGATTTGTGCCTCGAAGAAGCAGCGGCAAGTGAGAAATCACATGTAAGGCTGCAAATTAGCTTGGGTTTTGCGGGGCCGTGATGATGTCATCTTGATTGACTAAACAAATGATTAAGATGGGCATTGTTGCCTTTTAATAGGCATAAACACCAGGAGTCACTCCCTCCTTTCATATTTATTGAGAGTCTCTTAAAACAGGTCAGCTGATATGTATCAGCAAATTATCGTTTGGACTGGGACTCGGGAGGTCTGGGTCCGAGTCTCCAATTGGCCATGAGGCTCACTGGAACAGCTGGGGATTCCCATCCTAACCTCCCTCACAGGGGTGTTGTGGTGAGAATACAGTGGAGGAAAGATCATGGTAAGCTGCCCTGGGGTCCTCGTAAGAGGAGGAAAGGTGGGCTATAAACGTAATATAATGACAGGGACGACAAGGATGACGTGTGAATCCTGGCATTTCATTCCTAAGGTCTCCCTAGATCCTCTGAGCAGCCGGTTGTCTGGCCCTGACTTGCTCGAGGCACCCAGTAGCCTAGACGCAGCTAACCTTTGGAGAGCCAGAACCCGCTGTGGCGTCAGAGGAGCTTAGCCAGTGGTGCCAGGTGGAAGCATCCCGAGCGGAGACAGGGGAGATCTCGGGCGTGAGGTGGCGAGAGGGCCCAAAGGGCCTTTTAGGAGAGAGGGGGAATGAAGTGCATTGTGCTGGCATGTCCTTGGCCAGCACTAAGTAAATAAGACTAATGTTTCGATTGCATCTTTGTAACTTTAGCTTGGTACTTTTTTGTAGCTAATAAAAATGGAAAAGCTAGTATGCAGAAGAAACCCATTTAGGATTTTTGAGTATTTGCAGCTCAGTCTAGAGGAGGTAAGTTTCATGTGCTATGTTTGTCCACCTGCCAGTGTTCACATAAAGCAGTATGAACGTTTCACTTCCAAGTATTTGCACCATCTTAACCAGTACACTCCTTTGTTGTCGTTGTTGTTAGTTGTGAAGTCATGTCTGACCCATCGCGACCCCATGGACAACACTCCTTCAGGCCTTCCTGTCCTCCACCATCTTCCGGAGTCCACTCAAGCTCACACCAACTGCCTCAGTGACTCCATCCAGCCACCTCATCCTCTGCCATCCACTTCTTCTTTTGCCATCTATTGTTCCCAGCATTAGACTCTTCTCTGGTGAGTCCTTCCTTCTCATTAGGTGGCCAAAGTATTTGAGTTTCATCTTCAGCATCTGGCCTTCTAAAGAGCAGTCAGGGTTGATCTCCTCTAGGACTGACCAGTTTGATCACCTTGTGATCCAAGAGGCTCGCAGGAGTCTCCTCCAGCACCACAATTCAAAGGTCTCATTCCTTTTGCGCTCAGCCTTCTTTATGGTCCAGCTTTCACAGCCATACATTGCAACTGGGAAAAACATAGCCTTGACTATATGCACTTTTGTTGGCAAGGTGATGTTTCTGGTTTTTAGTATGCTGTCTAGATTTGCCATAGCTTTCCTCCCCAGGAGCAAACCTCTTTTAATTTCTTGGCTGCAGTCCCCGTCTGTGGTGATCTTGGAGCCCAGGAAAATAAAATCTGTCACTGCCTCCATTTCTTCCCCATCTATTTGCCAGGAAGTGAGAGGACCGGATGCCATGATCTTAGTTTTCTTAATGTTGAGTTTCAAGCCAACTTTTTCGCTCACCTCCTTCACCTGCATCAAGAGGCTCTTTAGTTCTTCCTCACTTTCTGCCATGAGAGTGGTATCATCTGCATATCTGAGGTTGTTGATATTTCTCCCAGCAATCTTAATTCCAACTGGTGATTCATCTAGGCCCGTCTTTCTCATGATGTGCTCTGCATATCAGTTAAATAGACAGGACGACAGTATACAGCCTTGCCGAACTCCTTTCTCAATTTTGAGCCAAGCAGTGGTTCTGTGCCCAGTTCTCACTGTTGCTTCTTGACCCGCATATAGGTTTCTCAAGAGACAAATAAGATGGTCTGGTACTCCCATCTCTTTAAGAGCTTGCCACAATTTGTTGTGATTCACACAATCAAAGGCTTTAGCATGGTCAATGAAGCAGAAGTAGATGTTTTTCTGGAACTCCCTAGCTTTCTCCATGATCCAGCATATGTTGGCAATTTGATCTCTAGTTCCTCTCCCTCTTTGAAATCCTGCCTGTACTTCTGGTAGTTCTTGGTCCACATACTGCTGGAGCCTAGCTTGTAGGATTTTGAGCACAACTTTGCTAGCATGTGAAATGAGTGCAATGGTGCGGTAGTTTGAACATTCTTTGGCATTGCCTTTCTTTGGGCTCGGAATGTAAACTGACCTTTTCCAATCCTGTGGCCACTGTTGAGTTTTCCAATTTTCTGGCATATTGAGTGTAGCACTTTAACTGCATCGTCTTTTAAGATTTTGAATAGCTCAGCTGGAATACTGTCGCCTCCACTAGCTTTGTTGTTGCTCAGACCCTCTAAGGCCCATTTGACTTCACATTCCAGGATGTCTGGCTCGAGGTCATCGTGGTTATCAGGAACGTTAAGCTCTTTCTTGTATAGTTCTTCTGTGTAATCTTGCCACCTCTTCTTAATCTTTTCTGCCTCTGTTAGGTCCCTGCCATTTTGGTCCTTTATTGTGCCCATCTTTGCATGAAACCTTCCCTTCATATCTCCAACTTTCTTGAAGAGATCTCTGCTCCTCCCTAAACTATTGTTTTCTTCTATTTCTTTGCACTGTTCATTTAAGAAGGCCTTCTTATCTGTTCTAGCTATTCTCTGGAATTCTGCATTCAGTTGGGTATATCTTTCCTTTTCTCTCTTGCCTTTCGCTTCCCTTCTTTCCTCAGCTATTTGTAAAGCTTCCTCGGACAGCCATTTTGCTTTCTTGCATTTCTTTTTCTTTGAGATGGTTTTAGTTGCTACCTCTTGTACAGTGTTGCGAACCTCCTTCCATAGTTCTTCAGGTACTCTGTCTATCAGATCTAATTCCTTAAATCTATTTGTCACCTCTACTGAATATTCATCAGGAATATGATTTAGGTCATACCTGAGTGGCCTAGTGCTTTTCCCTACTTTCTTCAACTTAAGCCTAAATTTTGCAACCAGAAGCTCATGATCTGAGCCACAGTCAGCTCCTGGTCTAGTTTTTACAGACTGTATAGAGCTTCTCCATCTTTGGCTGCAGAGCACATAGTCAATCTGATTTCTGTGTTGACCGTCTGGTGATGTCCATGTGTAGAGTTGTCTCTTGGGTTGTTGGAAAAGAGTGCTTGCTATGACCATTGTATTCTCTTGACAAAATTCTACCAGCCTGTGCCCTGCTTCATTTTGAACTCCAAGGCCAAACTTGTCTGTTATTCCAGTTATCTTTTGGCTTCCTACTTTAACATTCCAATCCCCCATGATGATAAGGACATCAATTTTGGGTGTTACTTCTAGAAGGTGTTGTAGGCCTTCATAGAACCACTCAACTTCAGCCTCTTCAGCACCAGTGGTTGGGGCACAGACTTGGACTACTGTGATGTTGAATGGTTTGCCTTGGATTCGAACTGAGATCATTCTGTCATTTTGGAGATTGTATCCCAGTACTGCTTTTCCTACTGTT
>NW_025336346.1:10776839-10872775 GCF_004798865.1 Varanus komodoensis
GCTACTGTGATGTTGAATGGTTTGCCTTGGATTCGAACTGAGATCATTCTGTCATTTTGGAGATTGTATCCCAGTACTGCTTTTCCTACTCTTTTATTGACTATGAAGGCTACTCCATTTCTTCTGAGGGATTCTTGCCCACAGTACTATACCCGATGGTCATCTGAATTAAATTCACCCATTCCTGTCCATTTTAGTTCACTGATTCCTAAGATGTCGATGTTCAGTCTTGTCACCTCTTGTCTGATCACATCCAGCTTGCCTTGATTCATGGATCTTACATTCCAGGTTCCTATGGAGTATAGGTCTTTACAGCATCGGACTTTCCTTTCACCACCAGATACATCTGCAACCGAGTGTCTTTTCAGCTTTGACCCAGTCGCTTCATTCTTTCTGGTGCTACTAGTACTAGCCCTCCACTCTTTCCCAGTAGCATATTGGACACCTTCTGACCTGAGGGGCTCATCTTCCGGCGTCATCTCTTTTTGCCTTTTGGTACTGTCCATGGGGTTTCCATGGCAAAGATACTGGAGTGGGTTGCCATTTCCTGCTCCAGTGGATCAGCTTTTGTCAGAGCTCTCTGCTATGATCTGTCCGTCTTGGGTGGCCCTGCATGGCATAGCTCATAGTTTCATTGAGCTACACAAGCCCCTTCGCCACAACAAGGCAGTGGTCTATGAAGGAGTACTTTAAAACATTATAAATGGCTGCATGGATGAACTTAATGAAAGGAAACCATGACTGCTGGAGTTCCTGGAACAGAGGAACCTGCCTTAGTCCTGTGTAAATTGCATTCATTAAAATGAATGGGATCTAAATTATTTGTGACAATTCTCATTACTCCCTGTAGATCAACTGTGCATCAGACTAACTTTGGCTACAGTTCAGCCCAATATTGTCCACACTATTGGAAGCATTTATCTGGGCCTTCAGGCAGGCGTTTGCCAGAAAATGCCAGAAATGCCATAAACTGAGCCTGAGACTTTGCTATACACAGGCTCTGCCACTCAACTGTGGCCCACTGCCTGGTAGATCCTTTCTGAGACAGGGAAATGGATTTCCATAGTGTCCCAGGCCCTCCCCAGTTCACGGATTCCAACATGCACCTCTCCTGATACCGGCAGGGCTTTGCTCCTCCCTTCCTTCCTTCTGTCCAGCATAAAGGTGCAGACCTATAGAAGCTCATGTTTTGTGCTTGAAAAGGCAAGTCTCTGCTTCTTGCCATTCCATGGTGCCACTATGGATATTTTGCTGCCATCGTCTGGCATGAGCACCAAAAGCCATTTTCTTGCCAACCATCAAAAGACCATGCACTGCTTTTCCCCTGTTGTAGAGTTCTCTTTGTTTTACTAGATCTTGCTCAGGAAAAATTCCTGCAGGAATTTGCCCAGAATTATTGCAGTACAATGCTGTACATGTCTACTCAGGAGTATATAATTCTATGTAAACCTGGTGGGTCTTACAGTGTGATTAAGTGATCCGTTTCTCCAGTACTACATAATGAAAGATAGAATGAGGTCTTGCAGTGCGAGCCTTGCAAGTTAATACCTTCTTGTCACCGGTCCCTTCTTTAGCCCTTACTATAGAGACACTTTCAGGGAGCATGCTCTCTAATGTGTATTACACGAAGAAAATAATTTTGTTTGCATTTTTGTTTCCTAGGCTTTTTTCTTGGTCTATGCTCTGGGATGTTTAAGCATTTATTGCAATGAGGTAAGATGGTCTAGTCACTGGCAAGCCATGTGTGCGTGATCTGTTGCTATGCGCACGCTTCGTGTGCAAGAGGCAACCTGGGCTTTTGTTTAAAGGGATGAATCACTTTCACTTCTCCGACAATCTTACATTGTATCCACGTAATTGGATCTTCTTAGAGTACAATCCTGCACTGGTTATGTGTATCTGTAGAATTCAGTTGTAAGTATGAATTTCCAATCAGTAATTTATTTCTGTAGACCTAAGTGGCTATAACAGCATGCAAGATTTCCTAATCTTTCATGTGACAGTACACTTTATCCCTGGCCAGATTTTGTGTGGATACAAGTTGAAGCAAAATTGGCGAAAGGGACTGTTTGATAAATGCTGACTTAGGGCGTGATGCTGCCGGGATGAACAGAGCCTGCAAGCTCAGAGGAGGACAGATACCCAGTGGAGGGTGGGAGGAGCTCAGAGGCCAAGGGAGTTTCTCCACTCCTCCTGCCCTGCAGCTTGGCTACATGGCCGTCTTGAAGGGCGAGGTACCAGCAGGATGCCTCATAGCTTGCCTGCCCCTGTCTCCCTCCTCCCTTAAATATCGCCCCCGGAGTCACTCTCGCAATCTCGGAGACATGGCCACTGTAGGGGGCAGCACTGTGAATGTGGGGAGCCAGCTGTGGGGCTGATCTCCAATCCTGTCACTGGGCCTCTGAAAAATCCACTGGTCATCTAGATACTGCCTAACTTTGGGCTGTTAATTGGTTAAAGAAAATGGGCAAATATATGGTTCTATATTTTAAAATATAAGTCCACAGTGCAGCAAAGCTGATTTACTATCAAAGCAGAAGTTTTTGATACCAGCATTCAAAAGCTAGATGGCATTTATTTATTTAAAAGCTTCTCTAGATCATCAAAAGGCACCATTTATTCTAGTGAATCACGTGACGGTTTACAGCAATTAATGTCCCATCTCTCATTGAAAAATTTATATCTGGCTTCTGTGCGTGTGCCGTTTGAACCAAATCCCATAAAATACAACTCTTTACAAATGGTTAAGGTTGTTGACAGTTGCTAACAATAATAGGCTGCATCATGGACCGTGATCATATGAAGCCACCTGGTTGTGTGTTTAGGTACCTTTATCCATCCTGAAGCTTTGGGAAGTTTTTAGTGACACACAGCCCAGTTTCAAGGCCACGTACATGGCGTATCACTACTTCCGTGCTAAAGGATGGGTCCCTAAAGTTGGACTGAAGTATGGAACAGATCTCTGTGAGTATTTGCTTTCCACTGTTTGCCGCTTTTGATTTTCCTTGTAACAGAGGGCCAGGTCACTGATGGCGGCTGCACACGCTTGGCTGAGCCAGGGAATGGTGTGTTGTAGGAAAGCTGGTGCTTTTGCATCCTCCAGGAGATGCTACTGACTGGGCCAGCCACCAGGTTCACATGTAACTGCAAGCTGTATTGCACCTCCAGCATGATGTGAACTTTCAGAATGGCAGCTTATGCCATGATGAGAATCCCTATGGGGAAATTCACCCGGAGTGGTTTCTTATTGCATGCAAACCGAGCCACTGACCCCCAGAAAACTTAGGACCAAGTTGCCTGAAAGACAGTCTCCCCCAGTATAGACTGTGCTGTTCTCCAGGGGAGGTCTTCCCATCTGCACCACACCCTGCAGAGTCCCATCTGGCAGCAACACAGTTGTGGGTCTTCTGTGTGGTTGTACCACCCCCTACTGGGATGGAGTCCCTTCAGTGATGCCACTCCCTGACTTCACATCCTTTTGATGATCACCAACAACTTGTTTACCCTGACTTTTCCCAACACAAACTTCTCTAAATACTGCTATGCTTTACATATTGGTTTGTAATACGTTGCAAGCTGCTTCAGGATTGTTGAAATGGGAACCATACATAAATGTTTATAAGTAAATGTATTGGTGGGTAAATGTGGCACTAAAGTTATGAAATGCCACATGTTTGTTTTTATTTGCTGAGTCTTGTGTTTAAATGATCTTCTGGTTGTAGTCTTTCTACAGTGGTGGAGTGTGTGTGTTTCAGATTTGTTGCATATTCAGTTGTGTGTAGTTTGCTCGGGTATCGAGTACGGTGGTCCCATCTCAGTCCTCGTCCCATTTGTTGATTTCTTTAAATAACAGATGTGTGGACTGCGATAACATAAAAATGTTTAATAAATGGCTTGTAATCATCAGTGTAACCAACTGTCTTTTTAGCATAGACAAAAATAATGTGGCAATTTATCAAACACGTTCTTCATGTTACCAAATGCATTTAGCACTGTAAAGCTCTTTGTGACCCTCGTTTTGTGCATCTTTCCTAATTCCCCTTAAAACTTTTGAGCATGATGTGTGAGCCTCCAGTCATTTCTTTGGCTAAGATCGAACTCGACTTAATTAATGCAGATGACTCCACTACCTCATATCTAAGAAGAGGAGAACTAGCAAGAGAGTGGCTATTCTAAACATGGAACAACATGACTTATGCATTGTTAAAGCATGTAATGCTTTAAGTAACTATCTTTGTCCAGTAAAAGTTCATTTCACTTCTGTTAAATCTGCTGTTAACATTCTCCTCTAAACTGTCCCTTGGCAGCCTCACCTGTTGCCTGCTGGCATTGTGCCTTCTACTGTATGGAAGTTGGAAGAGCCACTTAATTGCGCTGACTGTGTATAGGACTTCATTTGTGAATGCATCTTTGCTTCCCCCTCTGAGTGTGTTTCTGTAGATTAGGGTGGTCCAACATGCAGCCTGTGGGGCACATGTGACCCCCGAGACCTAGTTCTGCAGCCCTCTTGCTGCTCACACCCCCCTGCTTCCCCCCAGTCCAGATCCCAGCGATGGCACAGGCATGATTGCAGGGAGCTCTCCCGAGGCCATGCCCTGTCCTGCTCTCCCCGAAGCTCAGGAAGAGAGCTGGTCAGGCTGGCGGCCTCAGCAGAGCTTGCCCCACCATGCCCTGCGCTGCTCCAGCTGCTGAGTGCCTTTGCAAGAGGCTCGGTGCACCAGTTCCAAGAAGGAAGGAAGGAAGGGCTGTGGGGGGGGGGTCACATGGGAGGGCTTCTGGGTGAGAGAAACACCCAGGGAAGAAAGGGATGAGCCACCCCAGAGGAGCAGTCACTGTGCTTGAACTGTGGTGGGAGAAGCAGCAGCTTGCGATCCCTGCAGAGAGCCCAGGCATGCAAAGCAGCGTCTTCAGATCTGATGCGTTATGTGGGCCTTGCTGAATTCAGGTTGTTATTGATCCATTTTTTTGCCTGAAGGTGGCACTACTGGAAAAAAACCTTAAATCATTTCACTCCTAGCTAGCTCACTATATGTATATTTAGTGTGCCCATTTACCCCTTCCAACTGTGGGTAAAACAAAAACTGATCTTACTAAACTTTTTTTTTTTTTTTTTAGATTTGCAGAGTTGAGGCATGGAGAAGCCATGGGTCCTATCCTAGTGCGATTCGCAATGGAGCAGGCATGGCATTTCTAATAAGTGCTTGTTTTTTGTTCTCCCTGTTGCAGTGTTGTATCGAAAAGGCCCTCCTTTTTACCATGCCAGGTATAACTTATTTTTGGATATATATTTGCTTTATGTTCTTTTGCTTTATTTTGATCACTAATTGAAACCGAGTTACATTTGATATGTCTTGGCTTGTTTTCTTAGTTCATAAGAATGTTTTCGCACCATTGCACTGAAATAAACACAGTCAAAGTAATAATTTGCACAGCAGGCAGACATTTTAATAGCATGCTGGGGTTAGGACTTCACAGGTATTTTCTGTGTGTCTCACAGAGTAGCACTGGAAAGACTGAATTTTGGTACTAGCATAGCTTGGTGCAAAACACTTTTATTGATGAACTGCAGAGATGCAAAGTATTCTTGCTGACTTTGGTGAAAGGCCCTCATTATATCAATAGTATGCATTTTATTAAGAAGAATTCATCTTGCCTTTAAATAATTAACAAAAGTATTGACCATTTTAAGCAGTTTATAGGTAAACTCTCTTTAGTCTACACAATATAGAAACAGCGAGTCAGAAGGGGTCTCCCAAGCCATCTAGTCTGACCCCCCGGCTCCAGGCGGCTCCGCTCATGACATGCCCACCATGTGCATGTCCAGCCTATCCTTGAACACCCTCACTGCTGGGGCTTCAACCACCTCCTGTGGAAGCCCATTCCACACCCTCAGGGTCCTGACTGTCAGGAAGTGCTTCCTGGCATCTTACTTGAACCTTGGTTATACTAAGTTGCTGACTGGAAACTCCAGGTAAAAGACAGTCCCTTTTATTAACAGTCCCTTTTAACCTTTCTCTTAAGGTAGAGTTTAAAGGACATGGTGCACTTTTGGCTTACGTGTTCACTAGAGCGGCTTCTTTCACTGCGGCTGGAAAGACCCAGCCATTCTTATACCATTCTTAGCTTGATATGATCCTTGCAGCAGCTGTAGAGGAGAGTGGTTTTTAAATCCATATTTCACCCCACTAACCTTTAATTTTGTTTCCAGTTATTCTGTGATTGCTGAATTTGTGAATGATGACTTTGAAGGATCATTGTGCAGACCGTTCAGCTGGAAGTCTCTGTCTGGGTTGAACAGAACTACAGCAAATGTGTCTAAGGTAACTGGTAAAAGGAGCAAAGCATTTTAAATGACACAGTAAAAATAAGAAATGGAAGTGGATATATTGATGGACTTAGGGCCTAAGTATAGATTATAGAAATGTGTCAGTACTGGGCAAAAAGATTTCTGGAAATTATATAAATACAGCTTGCACCCTACAAGTGTAAAAATGTTCCCAGTTACAACTGGAGAAATCCCCTTTCCATAAATAGGTTGTAACCAGTGTGTGGCTTGTTCCATTTTCAGGTATGCCTCTACTGAGGCCGCTTTGAGGGTTTAAACAAGGAATGCCTTCCTACATTTTAGACCACTTGTTCATTAATTTCTTCTGTGCTAGCCACAGATAAGATGATTTCAGATTCCAAGGTTTTAAAAAAGTTAGAAGAATGTGTCTAATTCCATTCTTCTAGTAATCATAGTCTTGGCCTACATTTGCACAGAATTTCAGCTTTCTACTTTACTTGGAAGTACCTTACAAATTTTAAGTGGGGGAGAAATTCCCAATTTAAAATTTCTCTAGTAATTAAAATATTTTGGAAAATTTTCTAGCTGATCACAAAAAGTGTCTTTAATACACAAATTTGTACTTTTCTCAGATGTTATTATGTTGTTTGTCTTTAACACAGCATTTGTTTTAATGTCATAGAATATCTGCAGTAAATACACTGGAAAGGCTACTAATCTGGAAACAGACAGAACACCTAATAAATAGGGTTGGGATGTACCCTTTCATAATCCATCCTTCTAACATCCATGGACTTCCTCTTATTCTTCGTATGGTCCTGCAAAGTGAGCTGAGCTGAGAGGAAGCCCTGGAATGCTTGCAGACCCCCGGCTGGGCAACCAGCAACTTTCCCCATCAGGAGCAGCTGCAGGACACAGAAGGGGGATGGCCAACCTTCTTTTCCAGCTGCTGCTGCCATTTCCAAAGCTACTGCAGAGCATGAGCCTCAGGGCCTTTCCCAGCAACCAGCCTTCTTTTGCAAATCTTGGATATGCTCACCAGGAACTCAGGCTCAGGCTGTGCAAAGCAGACGGGGGTCTAGCAAGCCAAGCCCAGGGAATCCAAAAGATTCCCACCCCCAAACTGATTCCTCTCACTTCCCTACTAATAACTGTTGTTCAAGGCAATACCTGAAGTCCAGGACTTCTAATTATGCATGTGTGGACATGCACACCCATCACAGTACTTCAGATGGAAATTCACTCCAGAAGGTTAAGAGACTCTCTGGAGATTCCCCAAATGAAGCAAAGCAGCTGCGATAGGAAGGGACATTCATAGTTTTAGAATGCACAGGGGTTTTGGAGCTCTGGTTTCAGTCAGGATCTGACAGTCCGATAATGGCTTATACAAAATCTTTTTTTTTTGGATGGGTGCTGGGAATGTCTTTGAACCCATGTCTCCTTAATAAAAGTTCAGCATCATATTTTTGGAACCACACAGACTCTTCTCTGCCTCATAGATTAAAAAGACTCTTGTTTTTTTAATTCACCTTGGAGAAAATGTCCAGGTATGCTTGAATTTGTATTTTGTTGATAACATGCAATTTCTTTGCTGTCAGGAACTCATGTTCTGCTATTTGATTAAGCCATCTGATATGACTGAAAAGGAAATGTCATCACCAGAATGTCTCAAAAGGATTAAAGTTCAGGTAGGTGAGCTGCCTCTGATTTGTTCACTGAAGCTGATGACTTCAAGGCATCCTATTCTCTGGCTAGCCATGGATAGGACTGTATACAATCCTGTTTGAAATGGCCCTGAATCAGGAGATCTGTGTTTCAACCAGAGCTAGAGAGCATAGTTAATTTGCATAAGAACCTCGGAGCCCTGCTGCATCAGACCGAGCATCCTCCTGTGCCGCATTCTGCCCACATCGTGGCCCATGGGAAGCTCACAGGTAGGACATGCGTGCAACAGTGCCCTCCCACCACGCCCTGCACACTGCCGCTGATCTGGAGCTACTGCATAGCCATCGTAACACATAGCTTTCATATAGCCTGGAACGCCCATATATGAGGCGCTCAGCGATAGGGCGGCATACAAAAACTCTAGAGAGAGAGAGAGCGAGAGAGAGAGAGAAAGCGAGAGAGAGAGAGCGAGAGAGAGAGAGCGAGAGAGAGAGAGAGAGAGAGCGAAAGAGAGAGAGCGAGAGAGAGAGCGAGAGAGCGAGCGCGAGAGAGAGCGAGAGCGAGCGAGAGCGAGCGAGAGCGAGCGAGAGCGCGAGAGAGAGCGAGAGAGCCTGAAGTGCTTGAGCTGCCTAATCTTGGAAGCTAAGCTTTGTTGGGCTTACATAGCGCAGAGAGCTTTGGCTATGGGTGGTATAGAAATGTAGTAATAACCAGGACTAGTCGCCATCGATGGGCCTCTCTCTATGAATTTGTGCAATCCACATTTAAAGTCATCCAAGTTGGTGGCCCTCACAGCTTATGGAAGTGAGTTCCGTTGTAACTATGTGCTGTTTGAAGCAGTGTGTCCTTTTATCAGTCCTAAATCTCCCACCAGTCAGCTTCATTTTTTCTTTTCCTGTAGATGTTATAGGAGTGAATAGGAATCTAGATACTAGAAGTAGTTTCTGTGCCACTCACAGGTGAATCAGTCTTGAACTAGAAATGCAAAGAAGTGTAAGTCATGATGGCTGAGAATAACTAGTTAGTCTCACAATTTGGAGGGTAACAGGTTTGGGGAGGCGAGTTCCATTCTGAACAGCAGGCCAGTATAATCACATAGTGGAACTGTGCAAACCCAGGTACACGCCATTAGAAGATGAAAAGGTAACAACGGTATTTTTGGTGCCTGAAGCCATGTGCACACTGAACATAGTTCCCTGGATCTCAGTTGGTGGGAAGCATTCAGCAAAAAGTGAACTGATTGACCTGAACAGGAGTCCCTGAAGCTACTTCAGCTTTACAAAAGTGTGTCTATGTGAGTGAAGGGGTAGGGGAGAGGGGAAGGTAAGGTGGATGGGCATTCAGAAACACCCAGAACACATCGGAATTCTGTTGTGAGAAGTATCTGCATTGATGACTTGTCTTATCCAAGAAAGAAGCCAAGAAGTACACTTAGGAAAACTATGTTAGCTAGGAATGAGATCAATAATGATATTATTTTTGTTTATATGTTTTATCTCTTTAGTAAGCAATGGCTTTATTTTTAAGGTACTGGTTCTGAATCGTTGGGTCTCATCCTGTGAGCGGAATGAACAAGAGGAGCTATGATAAAATGGTCCAGAAAATTGAATTATGCTGAAATAATTAAAATAAACGGTCATGAACTGTCTGTGCATGCTTGTTTTATATTACATGTATATATTAAAAAACAATGTTATACGATAGAAGACTGCAAAAAGTTTCTGGTCTTTGTAAAGCACACCTGTCTGTTGAGCTACCCACATGGACACTGACATGTTTGTTCGTGCAAAGAGACATTCACTCCTCAGCTCACCATATGCTGATCTTTCATGGAATTGTAGCATAGTGTTTGCAAGTCATTAAGCTGCAGTAGGAACTGAGGAAGTTTCTAGTGCCTGGTGCACTGGAATTTGTTTCACAAACTGAAAATCAAATCCATTCTTTGCAAGTGTGTAAAAAATGCAGGCTGACAGAGCTGGGATCTGACTTACAGAGCAATGCTAGACTGGGTACTTGGAAATAAATCCCATGAAGCCAATGGGCTTACTCCAAAGTAAGTGTGCACAAAATTGTAGCCATCAGATTTAAACTGTGTGTGAATCAGAAAGTAATTTGGAATGGAACATTACAAATTTCCCCAACTACCAGCCTCGGTCAACTAACATTTTATTGTAATAAACACTAGATGTCAATGGAAGAAGTTTTTTCTCTGAATGGCTAACAAATGAAGATATTGGTTGAGCTGTGGACTCTCTCACCACTGGAAAGAGGGGGCAACTTTCATCCATTCCCTCTCCTCCTTTATAGCTCTGCTGAAGAACCTCCACAACAGTGGGAGTTGAGTTGCAGAAAGGGGGAAGTGGTGAAAATGGCCTTTTCCCTCGCTTCCACCTTAGGATTTTCTATGAATCTTGGCCCCAGCTGTGAAGGGAAGGCTCCTTTCTTTCCACTGATGTCTAGTTAGGAACCAAACCAATGTCTTTCTTTTATATGACAAGAAACGGACTCAGCTCTGCCCCATTCAGAATAGCCATGCATTCAATGCAGGGACCTCACAGAGCAAACATACACAGCAGTCAGAATGAAGCCATGGCTGCTGGTACCCCAGGCACAAGCCCTGCATGCCCATGGTCTGGGAGGGAGGTGTCTGCGCCCACAGTAGTGGGGAGGGAAACTGAATTCAGTTTATGGAGTACCTGAAGTGCAACGCCTGGGTGCCCTCAATGCACATACCGTGTTCTGGGCCTCTAAGTTTCATGGTCTTGGTGATGGGATGTAGTCGGACACCTTAGAGATGAAATGTCATTTGTTTTGAAAGACAGCAGCTTATTGGAAAGCTTATGTTCTGTCTCAAGACACTGCAATCTTATGGACACTCATGGGACTTCTTTCCAAATGGCCCTGCACTGAACCATGCTGCCAGCTTCTCATTTGTCTCACGTGAGAGAGCAGGAACAAGAAGCTGAAATATCTTACAGCTCAATGGCTGTAACCCTCTGAACTCAGAGGACTACAGGCATCCTATGGAGAGGCCAGGAGAAATGTGGAGGCAAAGCACTTTGCAGAACAAGCTGCTGGGCAATCCTGGCTGTGTGAAGGAGGCTGGGTTGCCTCCCAAATAGGTCACATCTTGCTGTGCTGGTCTCCCATCCCCACCCCTTGGAGCCCCCTCTAAACCTCTTCTCTGAGGTTGTTCCTGTGGTCTCGGAAAAGCAGCTGGTGCATTTTTGGTGGGCACGCCCTATGCTCCAAGATCAGAGCTATTTCCCAACCTAAGAGCTGGGAAGATGGATGATCCTGTGGCCATCTGGTAGCCATAGGATCACTCTGGTAGCCCGATTATTTTACTTTCTGGTGTTCTGTTTTCCGCACAACGAAATCAAATAGTCCCTGTGGAAGTGCTGCCCTCTTGAGCAGGATGATCAACAGCATAGAAGCCATTCTTGCATATTTCCTTGTAGATCGTGATATACTTGGAAGCTTTCTTTGTTCGTGGAATCACAAATTTCTCTGTAAATTCGCTTTTGTTCATTTGCTGTTTCTTCTGTGCACTCAACACACAGTTAATAAATGTTAGTGCATATGTGTAACAGTTGTGCATATGTTCTTCATACCTATTAAACAGAGTGAGAAACAAGGATCAGAAATCAATGCTCTAACTTTGAGTGCAATCCTATGCATGGTTAGACAGAAAAAAGTTGTACAGACCAGGATAGTAAGCTGAGTGATGTAGGACTTTTGCTATTGCAGGACAATCACAAATAGGATTGTGACCTTGTTTGCATATGATACAGTCCTAGCCATGGTTTACACTGCCTGGCTGGGGAGAGGATTGTGACTAAGTTTCTTCTAAAATGCACAGTATTTTTACCCTGCCTTTCAGTTGAAAAAATGCCCACAGCCCCTTAGAGTAAAATAAGCTGTCACATTTACAATCTGAAAGACACAACTCCAAAGAAAAATGGATTGGATGTAAAAAAAAAAAAGCAAACACTAGCACTAATTCTCTGTGAAGAAGCTTTTGCCATGAATTGGGGGGAATGGAAGCAACTCAAAGAAAGGAAGAGCCAAAAGTTGCCTGTGTCTCAACTGAGTTGAGGGATCGGCCCTGGTTTCCGCTCCCTCTTCTACTGCCTGATGGAATGGATGCTGGATGACGGCTGCTGAAGCAGCAATGCACCACTTCATGGGTGGTCCTGCTTCGCTTCTCAGCCTCTGCTGCAGCCTATAGAATGGTACCTGCATGACAATTCATGGTGCTGTTCTCAGGCCATTCCAGCACAGTCACACTTGGCTGGCAGAAATACGCACCATCATATGATCTATGCAAGGGTAAATTTAAATATGGCGGAGTTGGAGATGTGAAACTAAGAAGAGCCATGATGGATCAGTTAAGGTTTCTATCTAGTCTAGTAGTCCTTCCACAGAGTGGCCAACTGATTGCCACTGGGAGAGCCACAAGCAGGATCCAAGTGCAACAGCCCCTGCTGCCCACGTTCCCAGCAAAGCCCCAGAAATAATGCAGAATGATTGTTTATTGCAGTTCATACTGCCCATCAGCATGCCATTCATAAAACTAAGTTAAAAACATAAAACACAGTGACATAGTGGCGCTTAATATAAAAACCATACATTTAAAACTGAATAGAACTGAAGTAGCATGAGTGCAAAGATTTAAACATGGATGAACACTTAAAAAAAAAAAGCCAGGGTGTTCATTAAATGTTATCTGGCACGGAATAGACCACAATGTAAGTACCTGGTACAATTCCATAAGGGTGTTACCAGTGAAAAAACCCTCTCCTTAGTAGCCCTCTGCCTCACGTTGATTTTCCAGAGGCACCCAGAGATGTTAGAGTCCAGGCAGGTAGGTAAGTCCATTGAGTCCACTTTGACTTGACCCCAGAAATGGCTGGCCAACCGGTGCAGCTTGCAAAGCACTGCGCACGATCATGTTAGACAGTCTCCATTAACAATTTCCCGGTCCCACTTTGGACCAGTTGAATTTTCTGTTGTTTTCAAAGGTGACCTGGTGTGTCACGCACTGTGATAATCTAAATGATGCCGAATAGTCTTTGCTAGACTCCTCCTCCATAGAGTTGTCTGATCCTTGTCTGAAGCCATCCAACTTGGTGGCTGTCACCACATTTTGTGGTAGCAAATGCCATAGTTTTAATTTTAATAGTTTGGGGGAAGGGTGGTTGGACGTCAGGACTGGGAGTACTCCAAGTACAAATGGAAAGTACAGCTGAGTATTTAAAGCCCTCATGTTCACCTTGGCAGGCCTTCACCAATTGTAACCATTCAACTGATTCATTGATGAGAAGCCTGTCAAAGATGCTATTTTTGCCATCTTCACATGTTCCTGTGGAAAAATCCAATTTATCAACAGCATTTGATAAATGAATTTCCTCTTATGTGATTGAAATATGCCCCAATAATTTGTTTGTTCTGCAAATTTTCAGTGAAAAAGAGTATGCATCTAGAGAGAGGAGGACATGGTTTAGTTACAGCAATTAAAGTGCGACTGAGGAACACGGTAGTCAAGTTTCAGTACAACCCTGCCTTGTACATGTTTACTCTGAGGAAAATCCCAGCAAATACAATGAGACTTACTCCAAGGTAAATTTGTATTAGATTGCTGCATCAACCTTTCAACATGTTCCTTGTTATTTTTGGAACAGTGATCCGTTAAAACTGGCTAAAATAGCTAGGGAATGGCTTCATTATAGTATTCAGATGTATTTCTCATATTAAACAAACAGGAAGAAGTTATATAACTAACTTTGTTTCAACAAAATGCAAAGTATGTATTCTGTTTAGCTTTGTGAGAGACAGATTTAGACTTTTTGTAAGGACGAAATGGGGGCAGTGCTTTTGCAGACTACACACGCTCTCAGGCCCTATGCTTCTGGGTGGGCTTTGCTTGAAACAAAACAGATGAGAGACTCAGTCACAAATCTTATGGCCTTCTCCTTAGGAGAAGGAGCAACATGAGGCGATATTTTAAATGTGCCTATTGTGTGATTTAGGTCTTTGTTTCCTCATTGAATTGCAATGAAGCCATATACCTCAGAATGGATAATCCCATTACTTTGCTTGCAAGAGGAAAAAGGATGGGCTATAAAAGCAACGTGATAATAGCTCTCATAAAAATGCACTGCTTTTAATCACATTATACTGTGGCAACATTAGTGGGCACTGGACTTCCCAAAGATTTACATGCAAGATGTTTAGGCCTCACAATGGTTATGGGTTCTTTCCTGAATCACTGCTACCTGTGCTAAGCTCCCGTTAGAAGGCAAACATCATTTATTTGAATATTTTAAAATTCTATAACTTGCAGTAAACAAGCATCAGCCTCTTAGGGCACAATCCTATGCATATCTAGACAGGAAAAACATTTTACAACCCCCAGCATTCCCCAATGGAAGTTGTAGGGCTTTTTTCCCTGTCTAAGCATGCATAGCATCATGCCCTGAATGTTTGCAGGTTCTTACTGATCTTTATCAATATACGTACATAACAAGGGCAGTAAAAGCAAACATGGGCAAAACAGGCTTCATAGAAGGTCTGTGCGTGTGCCGTTGTTATGAAAAACTTTCCTCTCTCCACTACTAGAATATTTGGAAAGCAATCCAAAACAAGAACCAAACCTTTCTTTCTAGTGCTACAGTACAGGTTGTACTAGGTTAGCCTTCCTCAAACCAGTCCCCTTGAGCAGTTCCTGACTGGGGACAGTGGGTTCTGCAGTGCAGCCTCTCCAGAGGGCAACGGATTGTAGAAGGCAGTGCTCAGAAATGGAAGCACCACTCAGCGTGTGGAGTGCACACTGGGAGCGATTTGAATCATCACTGCATCAGCAAGACTAGTGAAAATGTGCTATGAAATGTTGAAAGTGGAACAGAAAGTTACGTTCAAGGAACCTTGATAGTACAATTAGGTTAAGGCATGAGCAGTGATTCATGTTTTTAAATTATGTTTTGAAGTTTCATGAGCCAACCCAGGAATTTTTTGGAAGGTTGGGGTATAAATGCCTCAACTATTATACCAATTATAAATAAGAATATTCACCACAGGACATGTGTGGTCATTGCCCTCAGATCTTGAGAATTCAATTTTTTTTCTTAAGTGTCCTACAACTCCCGGCACACAGGCCTTTTTTCTGTCTAAGCATGCACAGAATTGCACCACGGCACTATTTTCACCAAATGCTACCTACTGACAATTCATCAAATATGAGAGACAAGTATAAACCTTGGTTTTTTAAACCTTTGGTAGTAAACAAACTCTAAGACATAGACTAACAGAAGCGCCGCAAATGTGCTTGTGTTTCATTTTGCTTTTAGGGCGAATTAGAAATTGCTCAGAATCTGCCCTATGGACTGCCTTGAAATGGAGCCATACAGAGGCAAACAGGAACAAAATGGGATCATGGAGCTTTTCTGTCCCCACATACCTTGCCCAATTCTGGGTTTTTAGATAATATAGAAACCGGGTTCACATGTCATTACAAGCAACCCTGCACGTCTACGCCAGTGTGCATTTTTATTACCTCGATGTGCCTGACAAGATGACCAGGCTCATGGCGCTCAGTCTCCTACATCCGGGTGACATCGCAGGAGACACCACGGGGAAGGAGGGACTGCAAGTCAAGTGGAGAGAGAGAAAGCTGCCAGGCACCCTTGCCTTCCCCTCCAGAGAGGACTGCCAGTGTAGGGAGGGTGCCTGGACACGGGTCAGGCAGAGGGGAGGGGAAACCAGTTGGGTGGCGCCACAGAAAGAAGCAGAGCCACTTGGCCGATTCCCCCACTGTACCCCATCTGTGTTCCTGAGAGGCCCCCCACACATGCAAGTGGGAGGTGTGAGAAATCAAATGACCCACTAGGGGCAGCAGCACTCAGCTGATTCTCTGCTTTGCCCCCTCCTTCCACCTGCAACAGAGGCTTTCTCAGTGGGGGGAGGCCGCACCTGCCCCCTTTTCTCACTCCCCCTGACCAGAGGCATCCCAAAGTTGGCAGAACAGACACCCTCTTCTGTTAACTGGAATGAATATTTTTGGAATAGTCACTGGCTCTGAAGTGGCTTTGTTCAATGCATGTTCCAAGTGACTGTACTCACTCTGTCAGAGAGCTGCAATCAGAACCGAGTGCCCAAGGTCAAGCATGGCTGTTTTGTTGCCTTTACAAATTAATCAAATCCATCTTCCATACCTGTGTGGAAGCCAAATTTCCGCAGCTGAGAACTGTTCGAGATATATGTCCCATTGGTTAAGCATTCCATACATGCCAGGCTGCACTAGCGGAACACTTATACATTGCTCCCATCCGTATCCAGCTATGTTAACTCCAGTTGCGCTGTAATTGTACACCAAACCTAAAAACATAGGCAGCAACAGGCCTAATTAGAAGCACAAAATCCAAGATGGCAACACTTTGACCATGGGTACAATTAATTTCCATCCCTTAATTATTCTCACCATCAACATCCTTCTCATTTATTTACAAAAACGTGTTATCTGAAAAATAGTCCTCAAACTTGGGTTATCCAATTCCACAGAATATACTACTATGCAAATATTTACAGAATTCACTGTAACCGATGAGCCAATTGCCTGTTTTCAAAGGGCATGTCTGAATGCTAATCCACTCTGACACTAAGGTATGCTGTGTTGGTTGTTGTGCAAACAACGGACAAGTGAACTCGTTGTGGCTTTCCCCAACTCGGAACTGTTCAGTTCTTCATTCCATATCCCAGAGAATTTAGGGGCTGAAGCTACTGGTCTCCTTTGCTATCATAATTCCAAGCCCTTCTTCTCTTTAAAAAGGGACATGGAGAGTTTTGGATTGGGACAGATATAGCCCTGATTTCAACAGGAATGAATTCCCCACTGAGAGCCTCCTGGCACCAACCTTACTATCTTTCCAGCGCCAGGTAAATACATCCTCCACTGCAGGGCATTCAAGGAGCCTCTTAGCTACTAACCGGTCTGCATATGTTTTATTTCTTTTTCTTTTTATTTAAGTCTTTAATATATACTTTATATTTTTTGAACCTGTGTAATATGTGGTTCTAAATTTCACATTGTAAACTTTTAATAATGTTTTAATATATCTTTATATAATGTATCTTTTATTGGTTTTTTTAATGTGCTTTGTGAACTTCCCAGAGAACTTTGGTTGTTGGGTGGTACAGAAATTAAATAAACAAATAAGTGAATAAATAAACATCTGCCAAAAGCTTGGAGAGCATGCACAAAATACCTTCTGTGGGTATGGAGGAGGAGAGAAAGTAGTCAGGAGTTCCAAGCACTTTCTATTTGTTTAAAAGCTTAGCAACATACTTCTCTTACCATTAGTATTAGTTATTCCAACATGAAGATCGGAATTTCCATCATATTCCCTGAAAGAAGAAATGTAACATTTTTCAAGCTGATAACTTGAAAATTATTGTGTATGTTCTATGTATGCTTTACAGAGATCTCACCTTACTTTTCTTAAAGATTCTGAGTGCAGCCATATTTAATTACTTTTAATGTCCTTGGTGCTGAAGCAATTATTTAGCCAGATTAATCTATTTAAAAACTGTTTGGTGAGTGTGTACATATACATCTGAGTGTTGCACTGAATACAGGTGCTTCTGAAAACTGGCAAGCACCACCTTTAAAAAGCATCCGCTCTTCTCTCAGACACAAGAACAATGCACACATGCACCACCAATTCAGGTGTTATTTGTGCAGTTTGATAGGTTTAGGGCAGATAGAATAAAAGTCTCCAATTCGCAGCATGCCCCATCCAGCCACGCTGGGAGTTGTACACTTTTTTCCTCTCTGAAAATGCACAGTCCTGCACCTTTACTGACCGATAACAATGCAGTCCTATGAGGCTAACTAACGATTACATTTCTTCAATCAGGTAGTGGCCCTACATTTTATGCAGCACTCCAGATTAAAGTACCTACCAAATTCATCTGGGAATGTGTGACCCTACAAAGATTGGTCACTAAATTGACTGGTCATGAGAATTCAAGGAAAGCTTTTACTCACATTAATAAAACCTGCAGTCTAAGCACTAGTGAGGACTTGTGCGAATGGTAGGCTGTTTTCTCCTGCAGCAGGGCTGAGGAGGGCCTAGAGCACGTGCCCTGCAGCTGGTGCTGAAAGGGGCACATCCAGGCCTGGCATCTCCAGCTCCCTTCCTGCATCTTGGGTTGCAAGGCTGCAAGAAAACTAGGCCTGAAATCTTGGCCCAGGCCAGAGAACTGGGTGAGACAGGGCCACAATCGAATTCCATCTCATAAATCTTGTTTCTGACTGCAAGCTAAACAAAGGAGAGTAATATCCTGCCCACTCAGAAGTCAAAGTGCAATAGAAAGCAAAGGTCAGGAAATTTGCATTGGTATCAGACTGTACATGTAGGTTTGTTCATAATGAATAGCCTTCTCTGCCCTTCACCATTCATTGGTTGAATTATAAAGTTTCTTTTTCCCATAACGTTTGATCATGGGATAGTACTTTGCTGTATTTTAACACATTTTTTATTTTTTCTGTCTTCTTTACTGTAGAAGTATTTCCAGTTTGTAGTTTTCGTGGTGACCTTTTTTATTTTGCAGTTTGTTTCTAATCATACAGTAACAAAATACTTCCTTTCATATCTTTAACAAATTAATGATCAAGAGCCATACCTTAGAAAAGTTCCCTCCGTCGGTTTAAGTAAAAAAGAACATCTTTCTTTGTGTCCATTGACAAAGGGGCTGGGAATGCTGACAGGTGCTTCTTCTAGGCTTGCATAGATCAGACTCTTCCCACAAAAAGGACAGTGCTTGGGCACACCAGAGCCAAAGATGTCTTTCCTGCAGTGGGTAATTTTGATTAAGCTTTGCTCTGAGTCCAAAGACTGCATGATTTCTGCCACCTTCTTCTGTCAGTGCAGCTGATTTCTCACCTTTTCCTCCCCAGTGAGATGGACCTGCAAAAGGGGAAGGCAGTACGTTGAGACTGGCAGCTCACAGGACCAATCATTCCTGTAATGGGAGAAGCCCTGGAAAAAAGACAGAAACAGAGAAAGGGAGGGAGAGTTTCTTAAAGAGTCAGTGCTGATTTTTAAAATTCACGTTGCCCAAGATTTCTGTCAGGATTATTCTGATAAGCAGAGATACTTGTTATGGCAAAGACAATTTGTCTGATACGAGTGTTTTGCCACTCTATGCACACAAAGGCAAAACTAAAAGTTGTGTTAAGGTGAGTGGGCAAATTGTGGCCTTCCAGATTTTCTAGCCTACAACTTCCCTCATCCTTCACCACACTGACCATACTGACTGGGATTGATGGGAGTTTTTATTTATTGTAGGCCAAAATTTCTGGAGTGCTACAAGTTACCCAGCCCTGTGTTAAATGATACTAAATGAAAGTGTCTGAAGTGTCTATAAACCATCGTCTTCTTCAAGACAATTAGCTGTATCAAAGACTTCTAATATGTTAGCTGATGTGATGGCCAATTATCACTAGTTTATTGCATCAAGGCAGGACAGAAAAGGATTGAAGCTGCTCTTATCCCATGTCAGTGACAGAAGACCAGACTTACTTTTAGATAAGTGTGCACAACACTGCCAGTCTGCTGCCGGAAAGAATCTATGTAGTTCTAATAAATATTTTACTATGCTTCAATTATATGCAAATGAGGCCATTATTTTTCTTGCAAGCTAAGTAAATCTTGTTTTACTGGTTTAAAAAAAAAGATGTGTGATGAGCCAGTGTGGTGTAGTGGTTAAGAACACAGGGCTGGAGCTCAGGCGATCCAGGTTTGTTTGTTTTAAAGTTTATATACTGCAACCAATAGCCCAATTTAGGGTTCTCTGGGCAACACTTGCCACTCTCTAGTTCCCACTTGGCCATGGAGCCAACTGGGTGACTTTGGGCCAGTCACAGACTCTCAGCCCAGCCTATCTCACAGGGCTGCTGTTGTGGAGATAAGACTGAGAGCAGGAGGAGGAGAAAGGCATTTTAAGTTCTTTAAAAGAAAAAAGACAGGATATAACTCTAATAATAGCTTAATAAATAAATGCCCATCTCAACTTAGTGGTCCCAAATCAGTTTGTGCCTCCTCACCCTTGATGGGGGCAGTTCTATGGATGAGAGAAACAGGCCCTTTAGGGTGCTGGCACAACAGCTGTGGAACTGACCGTGTCAGATGTGCCTGGCATCAGCCCTGCATAGTTTTAAATTCAAATGTTTGTTTTGACAGGTTGTTAAATTTTCTCAGAAAATGTTCTTTGCTGTTTGTAGTGATGGATACTGCTAAGTCACTTTTCAGGGACTTTTTGGGGGAAGGGGAGGAGAAGCCCTGGATCTTACATACTTTTATGATACTTTACATGGTTTGCTGTAGAGTCAGGATTCGCTTCTTTCAGTGAGAAAGGCCTTTTATTCTACTATTAAAAATGCTTGGAAAGAAGACTTGCTGACTGGACTATCTGGACTGTTCCAGTTTATGGATAGCTTTCTAATCTGAAATAGTTGCTCATCATCAATAGTGGGCCAGTTAGCAGAGACACCAACACAGGAACTGGACACTGGAATCAGATGCTAATCCTGCCTCCATATGTACTCTGGCAACAGAATAAAAGGTAAAGGTTTCCCCTTGACGTTAAGTCCAGTCATGCCTGACTCTAGGGGGCAGTGCTCAGCTCCGTTTCCTAGCCGAGGGAGCCAACGTTTGCCTGCAGACAGTCTCCGTGGTCATGTGGCCGGCATGACTAAACACTGAAGTGCACAGAATGCTGTTACCTTCCCACCAAATTGGTACCTTTTTCTCTACTTGTATTTGCATGCTTTCGAACTGTAAGGTTGGCAGGCGCTGGGGCAGAGCAACAGGAACTCACCCCACTGTGCAGATTTGAACTGGCAACCTTTCAATCAACCAGCCCAGCAGCACAGCAGTTTAAACCACTGCACCACCTGCATTCCTAGGCAACAGTATTATAGCACCTAATAACTTCACCCAGAACATCAGGAATCTATTCACCAGTTCATCTTCCTTCGTGATATTTGCCAAGGTCTCCAGCCTTTCCAGACTGGTGGACATTTTTGAGAATTTGAAAAACTGCTGTGGGTACTACTATAAAATGTTACTTGGATTGGCATCTACCTATCACATCTATGAAACTGCATCTCATTAAGCAAAAACATTTTTTCATGTTAATTGGACACTACAATTCACTTAAATAAGGAATTTTTACTTTGGCTAATTGCTGGCAATGCAATTCATCCAGCTACTTCTTTTTGGGGAGAAGATTTTTGTACAGATAAAATAAAGTACTTAAACAATCTTTAAAATTTAATATATAACTTATCGTAACCCATCCAGGAAGCCATGTGGGTAATAGGGCAGGTTAGAAATCCAATAAAAAACAAATAAATTTCACTTATGTATCAGCATTTTTATATTATTTACCTGTTTCATGGAAATTAAAAATGGAAGGGGGTAGTGAACCCCTTTGATAGCTGCAACACAATGTAAATAATAAATGAAATATATACGAAATGTAAGAACAATAATAGTGATAAAAATTAAAAGCTGATATTACAAACTTGAATAGGTTAACGGTCTCCTTCTGTAATGCAGTGGATGAAAGCCCTTACAGCACTTTTGATGTAAGAACGGGTTGCTTACATACACCGCTTGCAAACAGCTACTTTTACAATGGATATTTGACTTGCTTTTGTTGAAGTCTGTGCTGCACTTGCTAGAAATCCTTGTACTTGTAATTTAAAAACAGAAGAAAAAATAAAATCGGGTGTCCGCAGGCCTCACACTGGAGACACCGACTTTAGGATGCGATTCTATCCATATTTAGCCAGAAACCCTCTAATCTTCCAAGATGGCCCTTTCTCAGCGATCGGGACCCAAAGAGCCAGCGCCTTTTCCAGGTGCCGCTAGGCGGCGCTCCAGCCCGCTCGTGTTTGCATTCTGTACGCGCCGTCATTCTAGCCCTCTTTCTCCATGTCCTGCCCTTAGACAGACAAGCTTTCCCGGCTCCCAGCACCACCATAGAAAATAAGGTGTAAAACGTCCGCTTCCATGATCGGGTACTTCGCTAAAAACGTCCGACCGGAAACCAGTTCCTTTAGGAACGGGGCCTGCAGTTTTTCCAGGGCGCCTAAACAGCTCCTCCCTCCTCAGCGGAACCAAAATGCGAGGAGTCGCACGGGGAGGTACGCCGAAGCGGGAGTGGAGCCGGAGGAGACATGAGCAGCACTAAGGACATAACCTGCAGGTCAGAGTCCGTAGCTTGGGATGACCGCTGTCCGCACCCAGCCCCCCTTGCTTCACACTACGGATGGCGCTCCGGACCTCCGTCCCGAGGCGGGAGTGGTCTAAATGCGCCGTGCTCCCTGCCTCCTGGCCTGGTAGCTGCGGACCTCTCCTCTTCCCCCACAACTGATAAGTCCATGCAATGGGGGGATGGAAGAGGTAGCGGCCCCAGGGCTGCCGCCGCCTTTCCGCCCCCATTTGGCTGGTAACAGCCCCCACCCCCTTCCACAACCAGCCCATTGCATTCTCTCTTCTTCCTTGCCTTGTGTGGGCTTCTCCCAAAAGAGGGTTGGGAAAGCCATGGGAATCTGGCCTCCCAGAGTATTGGGCAGCCGTACCCAACCGGGTCCCTTCCAGATGTTTCGGACTTCCGTGTTCATCCGCCCCAGCCAGCCTGGCCAATGGTCAGGAATGCTGAGATGGCCTCTACATGTTTTGGACTGCATCAGTTTGGGGAAGGGTGGCAAAGGATAATCCAGCCCAGATTCTCCAAGAGAGAATTCCTCCCAGAATGATTCCTGAAATGGGCAGTGTTTCTCAGATGTGACTAGCGATGTGACTGTGTGCAACTCACCTGATGCTTAATGAAAAGAAGAAGTGAAACAGAAAGCTGGAGAGCCATCCAGGGTTATTTCCTGTCATGCTACTAGCCCTTGCCGGTTCCAAAAACCCTTATGATTTTTACAGTAATTTTACAGTTTTTAAAAAGAAAATGGGTAGTGTACTTTCAGGTGCACGTAATGTAAAATCTCTTAAATCTAACAGAAAATAGCACACCTAAAAGATTATGCTTGATCTGAGGTACAATTTACTAATGATAAACTGTTTTCAGTTACTTAATTTAGATTTCATTTTAGAATTCAGATTCTGATTTCTGTCATTCGGTGATAGTTTCCTGCTCATGAGTTTTCCTGAATGTAGCTACATTAGTTTATTGCAACAAAAACACCATGGAGTCCTGTGGCACCTTAAAGAAATGGGCTGTAGGCCATGAAAACCTTTGCCAGAATAAATTTTAAGGGTCCACAAAACACTTTGTTGGTTTTATTTTGATATGAATAAACTGATGAGGAAAAAACCTTGTTCCAGATTTTTTTTTAATTATCTGCCAAAACTGAACTAGATTGAGAGACACATCACCATCTGATATCTCTTGCTTTTTGTGACTTTAAAACAATGTCACTGCAGGTATTTTATGCAAGGAGTATGCCGTGAAGGAAGTAGATGCCTATTTTCCCATGATTTGTCTACAAGTAAACCATCTACCATCTGCAAGTACTACCAGAAAGGACAGTGTGCTTATGGAACTTGCTGCAGGTACGAACTGATAGTTTTCCGAATGATATCTTTAGATTTGTTGTTGTTGTTGCAATTCCAGTGATAGTTAAGAAGCTGTTTGTCCTCTACAGAATGAAGTAGATCTACAGATATTTTGGACTTCAGCTCAGCATTCCTGACTGTTTGCAGGGTCTTCTGAGAGGTGAAGCCCAAAACAGAGTAGTCTACCTTCTGCCAGCTCCTGCTCTAGAGGAACAGCTTGCTTCCTAGCAAAGTTTAAAATAGCTAGTTTTTTTTAACCTCAGGAAGAGCTTAAAGGGTTGTAGCTAATGCTGACCATATCCCAGCAGATGGAAACTGGTGGCAGATTGGATGTTCTTCCCCTCTTCAAGCCCCATGTGCATCCCCTCATCCCCTCATTAAGATTTGAGGAGCGTGTGGAAACTGCATTGGGAAGGAAAACAAAGGGAAATCCCGCTGCAAAGTGATAATCAGCTTGTGTGGTGTCAGTTTTGAACTATTGTTCCAGTTTCTTGATTCTAGTTGGACAGATATAGTCTACAGATAGCTTTTCTGCACTTGTTTTATGGAAATTTAGAAAATTAATAGTGTAGTCCTATTAGCCTTCTTCAATCTGGTGCCCTCCAGATATTTTGAACAGTAAGTCCTACATACCTACTGCTGTATAGTGGGTATTTACGTTGAAAGCAGCAGGAGGGCACCAGGCTTGCTGTGCTTGTTGATTCAGAAGATCCATTGAGTTCAGTAGATACAGAGCGTATAAGATTTGCAGTCTCATAGTACTTTAATATTATGCATTGGGCATACCCCATTTGTTCATCTGAAGCTACATTCCTATGCATGCAATGTAATATAATTGCATGCAGCAGGAGGTACTCGAAATATACATGCATATTGTTTAAAATCCTGTATCTCCTTACCTGAGATTAAGCCCTATTGAATCCAGAGAAGCTTGCTTAAAAATAGACATGTATAGAATTGCACTAGTAAGTATTCTCACACAGCAGTAAGTTGCTTTTGAAACTAGGAAGAGTTCTAAATATCCATCTGTATAGATAGATAATTAGAATTTGGGTCTTTATAATTAAAGGAAATGTTGAGATCCACATAACATGGGTTTTGGTTATGCTATAGAGATAGTCGAAAAGACCAGCATGGTGAAAGAAAGCCTTGTACTTCTAATCCTCAGTATCACCCTTGTAGCATTAGAATAATTCATACATGTGTTGGCTGACACTTACTGTCAAGAACCCAGCTAGGCTTAAAAGCCTGTCCTGTGAAACAAGTATTAGTGTTGCTTTCTATGAAAATATGAGCAAGTGCATAATAGCTATGTGAAGCTTTTCTTTATGTATGAGTGTGCAACCACAGTAAAATACATGTCTCTGCCTGTTATGTACAATTTTTTTCCTATTTGATCTTAAGGTATGATCACGTTAGGCTTCCTGTACCTGCTGCATCCAGCGGCATCATGGGCACTAGGACACCTTATGCCTCTGCACCACTATACCACAGCCCTAACTCTCGGCTGGAGCAAAATACACCTGTGATCAAAAGTAAAGTATATGAGCCTGGAAAACGTGAAAAGAAAACATTAGTGCTCAGGGACAGAGGTGAGGAAAATGGCTAGTTCTCCATTTTTCTACTTTTGGGAGCTTTTGGTTCTTCTGGTTCTTTATTCCTTTTCTGCTTCTTCACTCATTTACTGCTTCCTACCATGTTCTTGTACCAAGAAAGTACATGCCCATATGCAAGTAGACTCAACTCATTCCTTGTTCTGCTGACATGAATATGGAGAGCTAAAGCTAAGGACTAATGCAGACTATGTTCTCTTGTGCATCAGTAGCATCACTTGCTTCGTATTTCAATCACCTCTGGTAGTAAAGATGTGATCTGTAAGAATGAAAGGTTTCAAGCCAGGGATAGCCAAGGCCCAGATACCTGCCTCCCAGAAGCCTAAAACTAGGAAGCAGACTTAACACTTTATTATTTTTCCCCTTTTCTGAAGAATTGCTTCTTTGGAAATTTGCCTTAATGGCAATTGCTGGCATTCCCTCCTGTTCATTCAGTGATGTCATTAGAGAAACTGATTGCTTCAGTGACTTGGAGTGTTGTTTAGCAGCTTTGGCTGATTGATCAGCTGCAGCCTTCTCTAGACAGAGCGAGTTTAACAAGAGTTAAACATACATACTTTGAAAAGTTATACATTTCAAAGCCCCGGACACCTTGGAGCCAGGTTATCTGAAATGCTGTTTTCTTCCATTTATACCTACCCAGACCATGAGACCCTTAACAGAGGCCTTTCTTAGTATAGTAGCTGATAAGGAAGAGACTTTCAGTGGTAGACCTAGCTGTCGAATGCCCTCCTAGAAAGGCTTGTCTGGCACCTACTCTGTTTTCCTTTTGGTGCCAAGCAAAGACTTAAACATTTGTTTTCCCAGGCTTTTAGTGGCTTGCTGGGGCCTTTGTGAACACTGTGGTTTTTGGCTTGTTGATTTTACTGTTTTATTTCTGCTGTGTGGTTTATATTATAAATCTGTTATTTATTGTTCGTAATGACTTTTTTTTTTGAAAAATGACACCTAGAAAATGTTCATTATGGGGATGGCATAGAAATATCATTAGGGGTAAGGCTGTCAGTAGATATTAGTTATGATGGCTGTGTATGACCTCCAGTATTGGAAGCAGAATGCCCCTGTACACTGCTTGCCAGGGAGCATGAGCAGAAGAGTGTGGTTGGATGCCTGTCCTACAGGGAGCTGGTTAGCCACTGTGTGAACAGAATGCTGAACTACGCGGACCTTCATCTGATCCAGCAGTGCTCTCCTTACGTTCTTAAATACAACGCGGGAACAGGCGTCAGCACTGAGTTATGCGGTCAGAAGCTGGCTTGCATCTGAATAGGTGGAGTCTGAAAGCCATTAGCCCCGCCCCTTTGCATTCTCCATGTAAGCGGCTGCTGCTCACTCCTGCGAAGGTAGATAAAGCCCAGCCCCCAGGGAGGCTGTTGTGGTAAAGGCAGATTCTGTGCTGTCTTTGCCTCCAGACCTCTGGAAGTGTGCAAGCTCTCCTTTCATGTCTGCTGTACCTATCATCATGACTGGTATTTCGTCAGTATGCCGTAATCTCTCTCGCACAGTTTTAAATTGAGATGCATGTTTTGTTGGTGCATTAGTTTTGTACAACGCCTGCCCCGTTCTTTCTAATATAATGTGTGACCGGGGAAGATAAAATTCTCCGTCTTTGATGAGAAATGTAGATTTCCTATGTCAGATAGAAGCTAGTCAGCTTTTATTATAGTTCAGCTTCAGAAATACTAGCTAGAGTTTTGGTACATTCTTAATGGGCAAGACCACAGGTGGCTAACAGAACCTCTTCCATGGTTTTAATGGTCTCCTGCTTTTGAATGTGATCAAGCATTTCCTTTCTCCTCTCCCAAGATTTATGTGGATCAAATGAGGATAGGACAAGATCTAGCACTGTGAGTGACCCTCCACGCTGTGGCATTCAGAATGATACTCCAGAAACAAAGCCTCACTCGTACCTGGATGCCATCCGCAGTGGGCTTGAAGAAGATGTTACTGAACCAGGAAGCTCATATTCCGATGGTGAACAGCTGTGTCCTTATGCTGCTGCTGGCATATGCCAGTTTGGTGACCAGTGTCTTTACCTCCACGGGCAAGTGTGTGAAATCTGTGGGTTGCAAGTACTTCATCCCTTTGACCCAGAACAGAGAAAAATGCATGAGAAGGTAAACATGAGCTAAGATAAAATCAATTTCATTGAGGGTCTGTATGGCTTTTTATTGCCTTAGCGATCTTGGTCTTCAGGGTGCCTCTTTGAGTCCTACCAGGAATCTATTATGGATTCCTGGTACGAAAATGGACTATAGGGGGTTTCAGGATTGTGCTGCCACTCCTCCTTCGTGTCTTGTTAAACAGTTTTGGAAGCTGTAATGATGAAAGAGACCATTCACCATGATGTTGAACTAGATCTCCATTAGCATTACCAGAATGTGAACCAAAGGAAAGCTGGCAATACTTCAGTCTCATGAGGCTAGCCTTGCAACTCTGTCGAGCTGAGGCTAAATTAGCACACACAACCAATTAGGACAAACAGGCAAACATCTGTGTGCAAGTCTCAGACATGGAGCCTGAGAAGATTGCAAAATAAAAGCAACATCAAAGACTCAAATCCCTCCTATGTCTTCATATGCAGTTTATTTCTTTAGGTAGTTTTGAAGATTTAGAAGTCCAGGCTAATCGGAATACAAATCATTGGGGTACGTGTATTCTGCATGCAGCTGGATGCCTGTTTGGCTTGCTGTAGATTGTACTTACAGTTTTAAAATGAATTATCATGCAGTTTATATGAACAGTATAACCAGTTTGAGAATCCATAATATTTAATATGTAGTGGGCTTGGGTCCAGGTCCTGCCTTTTGCAAGTGGGAGGACCCTTCTGTGAGAGGAAGGACTCTGCTCATGGAAGGTCTCCCCACACCACAGTTCATTCCATTTACATGACTCCCTGCTTCTCTGAAGCATGAGGAGGGAAGGAGCTGCTGTGGGAAGGAGGGGGCGGAGTAGCAGCTGAAGTAACTTGGACTAGGATCCAACTTAACTGTGTGTTTATATACATATAATATATGATGCATAATACCTGCACATTCCTGTGCTGCTCTATTTTTTCCATTTTTGTAAATGGGTACAAGTCTCCATCCTTCGTGTATCCATTCCATACTGTTTGTCCTGACCTTTCCTGTATGGTGGTTCTCCAAGAAAAGCCTTCTACAACCTGTTGATGTGTAGAAGCTCAGGGCTTCAGCTCCCATCAGCCAGTATGGCCAGTGGTCAGGAATGCTGGGACAGCACCCACTCAAAAAAGACTGACCTGAATCAGGTTATGTCTAAGGGCAGGCTTTGTATTAACCCAGGGCTCAAGGTTGGTGAGGGGGGTATTACCCCATTTCTTTTCAGATGTATATAATTGAGACTGGTCAAAACATTCCACTTCCTCCCCCCCCCCCCCCCCCGCTTTGTAATCAGCCTGATTCTTTTTCCCTTGCACTTTGGCTCCTGTATAAACTAATATCAAATCAAATGCTCAATTTGTGCTTAGGTAGCTATATGTATGTCAGACCTATTTAACTTTTGAGCATGTGTGCCAAGTTTAGCCACTGGTTGCCTGCTCTGATCACCAGGTACTTGACAGTGCGCATGTGCACACATACCCACACACCCTTCATTTTTGCAGCCCTGGACAAGCAGCCTGACCAGGGCATTTACAGAGTTGCAGTGGAGATTCAGTTTGGAAGTTAACAAATCATGTAGGCCTGAGTTGTTGTCTCCTCATGCTATTCACTTTCAAGTTTAACAGTCCAGATCTACATAGGTACATACAGCTGGAAATAATTGCAGCATTGTCAAGCATATGAGTACCTTGGATATCTAAGGTATTTGTGGTAATGAGTTTAATTTAGTATTTATATTCCACATTTTTGTAAAAGCAATCAAAGTGGCTACTCTTTTTTTTTTTTTGGTCAAGTTGTCTTCCATATTGTGAAGAGTCTTTTGATGTTCTTAGTAAAAAGGTTTTGCTGTGATCAATATAATCTTTTTTATATAAAATTGTAGTACTGGATCTAAATGTCAATTTAATCTAGTATTCAAGGTCACACCTACTTCTCACCTATGGCTTCTGTATTTTTGTCATTTAGGTAGCAATTCTGCATGGATTTACCTGGAAGCCCTGAACTTAATAGGAGTAAGCATGTTTAGGCTTCCACTTATAGGGGAACCATGACATATTTTTACAGCAGGGGAGGAGGCTCAGAGGCCAAATTTAGCCTTCTTCCCAAGGCCTTAGGTCCTTTCCTCCAGCTACAAAGCATTTAGAGCATGGGTCCACAAACTATGGCCCAGGGGCCAGATCCGGCCCACCATGCCCATTTATCTAGCCTGCCATAGAGGTTTTGGACTCGCCGCCTGCGCGCAGCAAGACAGACTTGCTCGCAAGCAGATCATTTTAGACTTGCCTGGAGAATACGATCTCCTTGCGAGCAAGCCGGTGCCTTGCCGCACGCACGCGCCCCCCCACACCCCAACCCGCGCCCCCCACTTGCACTGCCTTGGCGGCCTGCGCCCATCGCTGGCACCTTTCAACTGCTCCCCTGTTAAAAAAGTTTGTTGAGGACCCCTGATTTAGAGGTTCCTTGGCATTTGCAGGTTTTTTTCATTTCCAAAGACTGAAATAGCTCTCTTGTGTTACTGACAGTCCAATACTGCCAGGAAGAACTTTATGCTAAAATATTACAGGCATTTTAGGCCCTACCACTTTTGATTTTAGTGTCAACTATCCCTGGAAAGAGGCACCGAGCGCTTCTCTGAAATGGGGCTTGGCCTGCAGACTGCAAGAGACTCTCTCTCCCAGCCCTGCTACAACAGGCCCTTTCACCAGGGCAATCTAAGATAAAACGTTGGCTTTTCTTTGTTTCTAGATGTGCATGGCAACATTTGAACAGGAGATGGAGAAGGCTTTTGCCTTTCAGGCAAGTCAAGACAAGGTGTGCAGTATCTGCATGGAAGTAGTGTATGACAAACCGTCAGCATCTGAAAGAAGATTTGGCATTCTTTCTAACTGCAATCACACATACTGCTTGTCCTGTATCCGGCAGTGGAGGGGCGTCAAGCAATTTGAGAATCCCATCATAAAGTACGTTGCGACGGCATGCACTTTTATAACGTAGTTGGTTATACTTCTCTGCTCTGCTCTTTAGAGCAGAGTGTAATGTATTTGATGAGGGAAATCTTTTTGTTTATGGCTTTGTGTGCGCCATTTTATTGGAAGGTGTTTTAGAAACATTTATAAACAAACAGAGAAAGCTTCTAACATATACAACCTTATAGAATAAAAGCTGCTCATTTTTAAACATCTTTTAGTTACTTTTAAGAGCAAGGCCCTTACAAAGAAGCACGCAAACCAGAGCAAAGCAAGAAACACATGATTAGCCTGCAGGATACATAGGCTGCTGTAAATGGTTAATCATGACCTCAGTGAAAGGCAGCATTGGCAAAAAAGGACTTGAATGGGCACTTAAGAGCTGTATGGAAGAGTCAAGGTGCAAATCAATAGGAAAGGTGTTGCATAGTTTGGGGGCCACATCCAAGCAGGTTCTACGTTTTATATGTGCCAGGCCGGGCAGTTTTAATAGAGGATATGTGAGAAGAACCCTTATGTCTGGTTTGTGTTTTTGTCAATGTGAGGCTGAGCATATGAAGTCTTTTAAATTAACAGTAATTATTCAGGAGTTAAGCTTCCTTGGATAAGACTGAATCTCCTAGCTAACATTTATGATGTCTTGATAATATTCCCAACTGCATTTTCTTGCAAAGCTTAATCAGATTTTACTTCCTTTATGAGCCTTGTCCAACTTGGGACCCTCCAGATATATTGGATTGCAATTCCCATGATTCCTAGACATCTCACTAAGCAATTTTGGGCAATAAATGTAAAAAGTCCAGGACCTGATTAAACCCCCATCATGTGCTGCCAAAAACTTGAGAGAACAGGAAGGTCTTAACCTGGTGCCCCATAGATAACCTTGTAAGCAGCACCAAGCCAGCCTCACTGGGAAGATTGTTCTATAATAGGAAGGCCACCTCCAAGAAGCCCCTCTTCCTTGTTGCCACTTTCTGAGCCTCTCTGGACTTTGGTATCCTTAACACAAGCGGCCGCAAGTGCACAAGCAACCAATGGGGGTGGGGGAATGAAATGATCAAAAAGAGGCTTTCCTGAATACGCACCCCTGCTCTGGAGGTTGGTCTGGGGATGTGGAGGAGAGACAAGAGGAGGAGGAACATGAAGCTACCATCTGTCCTTTCTAGACACAAGCATTGGGCATTGCTGTGGTGAAGTCTGATGCAAGAATAACCCTTCTGCTTTGAGCCTCAATATTTATATTACATGTATTTTGGATGTCATCTGAAGTACATTGTGGGTCTAAGAAGCTCCTCAGAACGCTAGAAATTACTTAGTTAAGGAAAAGAGCCACTTAACTATCTGTTACTTATGATTAGGAAGCGTATGTTTGGTAGCACGACATGCAGATTTCTTCCTGCTTCTGTGGTTCTAAATCTGGGCTTTTTCAGATTGGGAGGGTGCAAAATTGGTCAAGCAGTTTCAAAAAACGTTAATGCATATCAACTTTAGGGCGAAAGGGCTGAATAAAATAGTATGGTAGGAATGGTTTAGGCCATGCTGGAGCTTGACAGTCTTGAGAGCACTGCATTTGGAGTGCCTTTCTTGCTCTTCGGAATTGCTTTGACCTGCTCTTGAGTTGTGTGAACCCAGCAGCTTCTCAGCAAGTCACATTTACACTTTGCATTTTCCATTCAAGGTCTTGTCCAGAATGCCGTGTGATCTCAGAGTTTGTAATTCCCAGTGCATATTGGGTGGAAGACCAGACCAAAAAGAATGAACTGATTGAAGCGTTTAAGCAGGGCGTGGGGTAAGTATGAAGTTAATAATTTTAAACCAGAGATACTTGGTAAGGAAAGAGAGAATTCAAGGAAAGCCAAGTCTCTTCCAATGCTTTAATCTAAATTAATATGCATTGTGTTGTGTTATATTTAGTCAGTCAAAGAGGTTTTTCTGAGTAAATTTGCTCTAAGCTCATTAACATAACAGATGTAAGCATCGTTGAAACAAAATACTTCTTTCAGCTCAGCTGCAGGATGAGTTGATTAAGAGTTTGAGGGCATGCTATCTTCATGGGCTTCTAGTGGCTGAAGCACAACTAGCTGTTGTTTCCAGTATAATAGCAAACTATAGTTTGGCTGATCAAGCCTTGGGCTCATGTGCACCCTCTGCCCCCATCCCCGTCTGTACTTTGCTTTTCCTCCAGTTCCTGTTTGCAAGCAAAACTGACCTGCCATTGGATCTGCTGAGCAAATGGTTGTTTGCAGATAGCGCAAGCCCATGGGCAAATCTATCTCTCTATCTATCTATCTATCTATCTATTTATTTATTTAAAACATTTTTATGCTGCCCCCATCGCAATGAAGCCTTGGGGCGACTCGCAACAGAAACAAATTCATAAATACATAAATAATAACAATATAACAATAAAAATTATTTTAAAAACCCTGGTGCATCTCTGCTAAAAATTTAAAATGCTATAAATACAAATAATTTAACCATTAAAATAAGTTTTAAATAAAAAGGTCTTAGCCTAGCGCCGAAAAATAAATAACGACGGCGCCAGGCAGACCTTTCTGGGGAGGTCTAAATTGATCCTGTGCGTGGGATGCCATGTGCGCCGTTCTTCGTGCTTTCTCTGTTCTGATTACCAGTGGTGACCAGGTCTGTATTTCCCCACACTCCAGCTTCAGGTTTTTGTCTTATGAGCCTTCCTTTGCGGGTCGTGGACATCTCACTCTTGCTCCGTTCAGCCTCAAAACAGAAGTGAGCTGGAAGAGTCAGCTTCTGTCTATCTCTTGTTCTCTTTTTGCTCTGTTTGAGGAGGGTGGTATTCTGTGAAGCACTTTGCAAATTCATAAGGGTTAGGGTTATGGAGGCATAAGCTTTCCACTGGGCTCCCCTCACATCTCGGATAGTTTGGTGGTGTTTCTGCTACTGTGCCCTTTTGGAGAAAGCAACCTCATTACATTTTTCTTAATACATGTTTAGGTTGCTTGCAACAGTCATCCTGAGATTAACTAGGTGCAAGATCTGGAAATACTTGCTGTTCACCATTTGTGTGTTGAGGGTGCCATTTGGTTTTACAGAGTCAGGCCATGAATCATTCCAAGAATCAGTGTCCTTTACAACTGTGATCCAAACCTTCATTTTGATCCCTAACCCTTCAGTTAAAGAGGTTTATGGCCATTTGAAACAGTTTATACTTGTCAGTCCTTTGCTTGGATAACATTTGTAATGCAATGTTTAAGTTACGGTGCACTGTAGACCAGAAAGAGCAAATCTAGAATGGGAGTGTGAGGTGGTCTAGTTAGGGTTTAGTACTTTAACCAAACTGCCCCTTAGACACTTTCAAGCCTCCTTTTCTTTCTTGGGTACTGGCAGTTGTGAGTGCACAATCTTTTAATGTTTTAACAGTGTCCAAGAGTTCTTCATTTTATGCAAGCTAGTGGTGAATTGTACATGTATCATCAACTAGCATTTGATTAAATGCCTGTTGGATTTAACAAAAAGGCAGCTGTGTAATTCTGTGACCTTCATGGCTGGTCTCTCCAATGCTGAATGTCTTTCTGGGAAGGCTAAGCTTTGGTTGTTTACCTTACGTTGCTCTGTGTTTATGCTTATCAGTCATATCAGGGGCTGTTCTATTAATACAGCTAAAGTTGAAATCTGCAGCTGCTGATCAGAGCAAGCAGCTCAGTTCCTGGTGCTGTACTCTCTGTCTAAGGGCTACTGAGTTTATATTCCAGTAGAGAATCAGCGTGTGTAATACTACAAAGTAGAGAAAAGTATTGGAAAGGAACAGAAAACATTTGGCATTAATCCTTCAAATGTATAAATGTCTGTTCTGCAGATATTTTGTGGGGCAAATCTGTTGAGTTTCTGTCTGGTAAGGCAATTGCTGAAGAAAACTAATATGCATAAAGCAAAGTTTACATGCAAGTTGATTTCGTCCACTTTAGAACTTTCCCCCGCCATTCAGTCATTCAGTTTCTAATCTGACCAATAACTGATACTCTCTGGGTGGATATGGTGTAAAGTGAAATGTTTAGCATCTTTGGTTCCCACTACTGCAGTAAATGGGATTTTTTGTGTGTGAAAGACTGAATTTCTTGAAACATATGGCCTGCAAATATAAATTATATTTTTAACAACCAACGTTTTTCAGTTAGAAAGTGTAAGTTGCCAAGAGACCCTATGGCTAGTAGGGCAGCCTGTAAATTGAATAAATAAACAAACTCTGTTGGGCAGAAAAGTTAGTTTGAAATCTTATCCAAGGAGGGAGGAAAGGTAAGTCATGTGTCTGTCAGTCTTAATATCTTCCCTTGTGCTTTGTAGTAATTCTTTTTTAAATCGTCCCCAAAAGTATGTCTCTGCTACTTTTTCTTTGTGTGCTAATTGTGTTTAGTTTTTCGTTGCGTGCATATATTTAGTGATGTTCACTAGCTTGAGCTTGTGGCAATGAAGTGGAATGTAACACTCAGTATAAATGCAAATAATGTGTATTCTCTTTCATGTCCCAGGAGAAAGGCCTGCAAGTATTTCGAGCAGGGTAAGGGGACCTGTCCCTTTGGGGGGAAGTGTTTGTACCTTCATGCCTATCCAGATGGGAGACGGGCTGAACCAGAAAAACCAAGAAAACAGCTTAGCTCTGAGGGCACCGTCCGGGTAAGAAGATTTTTGGCCATGTGTTATCTTAAATAAATCACAGTGTTAGCAGTGATCTGGCACATGTTTTCCACTGAAAGGCAGGACTCTTAAGCATCCATTAAAGGCTTCCAAACATCAGCTTTAACATGACTGAATAGTCTGGGGGGACAAGGTGCTCTTTGGCTAGCTTCCCATTCCATGAAAATGTGATTGCTTTGTCTCCATAGTGAATGCTAAATGTTGTTTTGACAATCTAGTTCTTTTAATTTCACAGTCAGTTTTACTTGGCATTTAGAACACCCATGCATGAAGATACATGCACCTTTTTGCTTACAGTGTGTGGTGTTAATAGCCTTGAAAATGACATATTTATTTGCTTACATCATGGATATAGTTTTTTTTTCCGGAGAAGGCATCTACTTTTAATAGTACTTTAGCTGTCACCAGGGTGAGGAACATGCAGACTAATGAGGGCCACAATTGCCATCAGCCCTAGCCAGCACAGTCAGTAGTGAGGGATAATGGAAGCTGCAGTATCCCCATGCCTGCCTTACACCTTTGCCTATAATCTTACGACTTGCTGGATGAGTGCAGTTCTCTAGCCAGGATTGCGGCTGCTGTGCCATTTGCTAACACCACAAATATGTGGCAAGTTGTTGGATCACTTGGTATTAGATTTTTTGCAACTGCACTTTTGCTTTGTGGTTTCAGCTGCACTTGCTGAATATTGAGGGTGAGGGACTGCACTTGACATTCACTTGCGGGTGCCACCTGGAGCATCTTGTTTGTGTAGATGCACTAGCACATTGCTGGGTTCCTACATTAGCACAGTTCCATTCCTTGTGGCACTGCAGCGGTGCAGAAGCCTTTGCACTACATCCAGTCTGCTCTTTCCATGTGCACTCCTGATCAAATTTGTGTGCAAATTGGAATGCAACAGCTACCTGTCTCACAGGATTACCATGAGTAGAATTAGCACTGTGTAAATACTCTCGCTGGGGCTTGCTTCTTCACAAAGCAGAGACATTTCTGGACTTCCTGCATGTCTGACGTAGTGACTTGGGGCTGGGCTTATGATTACTACTGGGGCTTATATGAACTGAGTGGTGACACAGTTGATGTCAACATTTTTGGAAGTTCCCACATCCAGCTGATGGCTTAAAGCCAGGCTCTTGCTCTAGGGCTTTAGACGGAAGAAAAAGGGATCTGACTCGTGTGAGTCAAGACATGTGTGCTGTTGCACAAGCACCACAGCTCAGGACAGTGCAAATCTCCTGTGCAAGGCCTTGTCTCAGGGCAGCAGGGGACAGTCCTGACCAATTGATATCAGCAGGCCCTGAAAACTGGACAGGCACCTGCTCCCATATTTAGGATGTAAGTTGGTTCTCTACAAAACAGCCACATCCCATCCCACTGATCATGCTGCATTTCCAAGCCCGCATTGGTGCAATGTCCATTGGTAAGAAAAGGCCCTTAGCTCTTGGTATATACGAGGTCCCAAGTTCAGGCTCTGGCAGCTCCAGCTCCAGCTAGGATGTAATGTGCGCAATCTGTATTTGAAACCAGCTGCCAGTCAGGGTGTGGGACAGCAGGTTAGAAGAGCAGATGGTCAGAGCTGTGAGAAAGCGGCTTCCTTTGTTCTTAGCAGCACTTCACAGGCATTCATGGAATCGTGAACAAACAGGTACCCTTGTGGTCTCTGCGGAGCGGAGCTGCTAAGCAAGGGGAACAGAGCCCGGCGGTTCCAGCACAACAACAGAACCTCGCCCTGCACACCTCTCTGTCGGCACACTCTCTGTAGTGTGAGCACCTGCAGTACTTAAGACAGGGATGGGGGAACTCGAGGCCCTTTCCTTACACAATTTGAATCCCCACTGCAGTGCTCTGGAAAGACAGGATTAATGGTTCCAACCTCGTCCACCAGGGAGGATTGAAACTGGATCCGTCTTGACATCTTTGTTAACCATAGCCAATTAGATTAGGCCAGAGGGCCTCCTGTTTGGTGGGTAGGTTAAGATTCCATGCCTGGCATACCACGACAGGGATAAAAAGTAAGCCCTGCAGCCGTCAAGTGATCTGTGTTACTCTGCTGAGGGTGGGGGAGCTGAGAAAAGTCTCTGTGTGACGTACAGCTGAGCGAGAGAAGGAAATGGCCCAGTGCCCCTGCTGGCATGGAGCGTCCAGCATACTTCAAGAGTCAGGGAAGGCCCTGGGGCGAAGGAGGCTCCCCGCCCTTGAGAAGACGTAAGAGCTATTAGTAAGAGTGACTTGTGCCTTTTCTTCTAGTTCCTCAACTCTGTACGCCTCTGGGACTTCATCGAAGACCGAGAAAACAGGACATTACCAGTGGCAGACAATGATGTAACAGAGATTGGAGAGCTTTTTATGCATCTTTCTGGAGCGGATGCTGAATCTGCTGCTCCACCCTAGAGTTCCACAAGGTCTCCGCCATGTTCTCTTGTGTCAGCCCTTCTGTTTCTTAATTAACTTTATACTACTTACCACAATATTAGAATTACTGTGCCATGGAGAGTGAGGTCCTGGTGAGATTCTAGTACAAGTGTGCCACTGTGAAGCAAAACTGCTGCAGCGTAAGCAAAGGAATGCTCAGAATAAACATGGTAGTTGTCATCCCAAAGAGAGAAACCTCTTTTTCTAAAGCACGACAGCAAAAAAGCTCCCTAACTGAACTGACAGCTCGCTTCCTGGTTTTATCAAAAAGCCTGCTGCTGTGTGCAGGTAAACCAAGTAGAGACCGATTGTAGTGTTTAAGCATCATTGTAACACATTAATAAAGGCAGGGAGAACAAATACCTACTAGAGAATATTACGTGTACTGCAGTGTAGCTTTGTTATTAAAGTCATTTCTTGTTAAAATATTTTAAGCAAGAATTGCCTAGGTCTTGCTGAGTGCAATATGGATACTTACAGTGCAATCCTATGCATGTCTATTCAGAAGTAGACACTGGGTTCAAGGGGGGGGGGCTTGCTTCCAGATGTGTGTGCATAGGACTGCAGCCCTCGGGCTCAATCCAGCATGGATGCCTGTAGCCCCCCAACCTCAGAGGAGCACAACTCTCCTGTCAAGGGCAGAAGGCACACAGAGGCAAAGATTTCAGTCGTCCAAGTGTCTTGCGCCCGTTTGCAAGAACAGGCTAAGGGGCCACAAAGATACATCCCTCAGCAGCAGAATCTCTTTCCACACCCCACACCCCACCCCACCGCAGAATTGCAGCTCTGGCCTCCGAGTGCATTTTCAGGCTTGGAGCTGGAAGTCAGGCGTTCCCTGTGGCCCTCTAGACAGCATCTGCAGCCATAACTAATTGCAGCAGGAGCCATGTGCTCTAGTAGTCCTACTGATTATGCCCCCCTCTCACTTGGTTGGTATACATTTTGTCTTTTCTACAAACCTAAATGTAGTTCAGAAAATTCCAGGGATACTAGTCCAGTCAGAAGAAATAGTATTTGCATAACCTCTCCAGCCAACAACTTACATTTATTTGGTACATGGGTAGAGAATCCTTACACCATTCAGTTCTTCCTCTGCCTCCTCTGTTACTCTGTGAAGGGCATTCTGAACATGGCTTTCTGCCTTGGTTAAGGTATTGTATCAAATAGTGAAGCAGGTTATATGTTAAACCCATATATGTAAACACTGTGTTTTTCTATATTATTAGTATTATGTCTCATCCTTTAATAAAAGTGTGACTGAGCCCCATGCCATATAACTTTAAAATGTAACCACCAAGAGTTTGAAAGCTGCCCAGAAATCCAATGAAATGGGTTTTAAGACAGGGTTCCCCATGAGCCTATTTAGGAATAGGAGATTGTGGATTGCCGCCTTGCTGTCTGCCTAGCACATCTGTGGATCTTACCCCCCAAAAATTTGTTTTGTGTCTGTTGGACACTGCAACTTCTCTTTAATAAAGGTTTGTCCAGCCCCAAGTGAAATACAGCTACTGCTTTCTTTAAACATATATTTTCACCATGTCTGCTAGTTGTTTCTTTTGGGGGAATAGGTTGTTACACAAATTTTGTATGGGAACAGTCTTTACTAGTCATGGATATACATGTTCTACTTCATGGAAACGAATGCATGGTCCCCATAAATGGATTCTCTGTGTGTCTTTGCCAGCTAATACTCTGATACTATGAAAGAGGAAGGATGAACCACTCACCTACTATAATGCAATGGACTGCGGACCATACAACACTTCTGATATATGAATGGGTGGCATACAGAAACCACTTGCAGATGGATACTTGTTTGGATATTTGTTCTACTTTTCTGGAAATATTAGACAGTTGCATACATTGCATACAAATACATGTACTTACACTAAAAAGCAGCAGAAAAAAATTGTCCAGGTGCTGTTAGGGACACCTGCCAGAGTATAAATGCTAAGGACCCTCAGCAACCCACTTCCTGTCTACTAATACTTCAGTTTTACTGCCAAGTAGTTCAGTACTGCTCCCTGAAGGTAATGATCCCATGTTCCTAGAAATTGGAAGGGGCATAGGAGGTTTGGATTTCCAGCCCTGAGGCGGGAGAAGCACTCTGATCTTGTAGTTAAGAATGAAAGGTCCAGTCCTTTCCCCCCTCCCCCTCACAACTGGCATAGACAGAACCGTATCAGCTGTTCTCCATGGCTATGAAAGTAACCTCAGAGGGACTAAAGGATGGGGAGGGGAGTAGACTACAACTTCCAGGATCCAAGTTATCCTGAAGCTACTCCAACCTCCATCTCTGAGACACTGTTGCTCAATAGCCAATAACAGCTGCTTAGTTGAAATATGAAGCAAGAGGAATGAAGAGGTGAAAATTGCCTCTGCTGCTCATCCCACTCTGCAATGCATGCCCATAAACTTATGAGTTCAGACAGCCCTGAACATTTAGGCCAGTGCTCTAAATGATTGTCTCAATTTAAAATTTCCAGATGCCAGCTGGATTACCATTTGGATTTCTTTCAGACAACTGGAGCATCATTATTTGAATTAGCAGGGAGTGGATGTTAAAGGAGACACAAAAATCTGCCCAAGGCCACCCAAAAATATACGACTATGCAAGGAATCCCAGTATCTACACCTAACAGGACTAATTTGCCTCATTGTTCTGGAAAAACGTCTTCCTATAGTGCAGTACTACTTGATGCCAATCTCTTCAAAAGTAGCAATAGTTTTAATGGAAAAATACCAGCAAACACAAAAGTGATTCCATAATCAATGTAAAAATTCCCTTCTTTCCATCTACGACTGCATTGCAAGATTTGGTGCATTTGTACAATGAATTACCTTTCCACTTGCATTTAAGTAGAGCATGGATTTACATTTCATATCAAATTTCTAACATTGGAAACTCTACACCGCTTTATGTGTGTTCTTTCTGACTGACATGTCTACAACTTGTGCTAGAAAGGAGAAACTAAAATCTTAAGCAGGCAGTAATTTTAGCTTGGACTGCAGCCAGCAGGGTTTCATGGAAGATGAAACAGGCCTCTCCTAATCTGTTCCAGCTACAAGTTCTTAGGTTACACCTTCAGTTTCCAGAATCTGAGCAAGTGCTGGTGTGACTAAAGGCCCATGTACCCACAAGTTTTGGGGCTGAAAAGCATTTCATTTTCAGTTTTGGCTTCTTCCATTATAGTCAAATAATAGCAACTCAATACATTACTACCAAGCATAAATAACAGCAGTTCTTACAAACACTTTCTCCTGCCTACCACTAAAGGAAATGTCTAGCTCTGATGCACCATCTTAGCCATATTCTTGCATCAAAAAAACTTTCAAAAAAGCAACAGAAGCGTTGAACAGAACCTACATTATTGGATACTGTGTTCACTTTTAACTCCCATCTCTACCCAGCAATACCCCCTCTGCAAGTTAGAGCCAGGCTGAATCTCAGTACCCTCTAGCTGTCTTCCCCTGTGGCTGTACTGAGCATTTATATTTTAAGGCAGATGTGTGGAACATGTGGCCCACCAGATGATGCTGGACTGGGGCAACTCTAAACACCCTTAACCATTGGCTACACTGATTAGATTGATGCAAACTGCAGTCCAACATCAGGAAAAAAAACATGTTTCCCATTTGAAAGATACAGATAAGTTTGCATCATCTAAAGATGTGTTCAGTGGTTCAACAGCTATATCTGGCATTCATTATTGTGCTCACATTACACAACAGGCTCAACCTTAATGGGACTTCAGCCCAAGCAAAGTGATTGGAATGTGGTACATTCTTCCCAAACTGCAAAACAACTGAATTCATGCGGAGATCTCAATTGTTGAGCTTCCGCAAGTACACCAAAGTACAGCAATATCTGTTTTCAGGTGCTGGTCACCTTAGAAGTCCACACTAGATATACTTTCTGATGTTACATTGATAGCATGCTGGAAAACATTAGCCTCACAGCTGTATAATTACACATTCTTTACAAGGACAAGAACAATAGCAGCAGAGGCCAATTGTCTCATCCCATGAACCACACCTAACTGCATAACAGTCTCCCCCAACCTAATGCCTTCCAAACATGTTAGATCACAACCCTTGTCTCCCCAGCCAACAAAGCCAATAATGGGAGTTGCAGTTGGGTCTATGTGGTGGGTACCAGGTTGGTGAAGGCCACTGCATAGGTTCAGACCACAAGGCACTTTCTTTCCACAACTCTTGCTCCTCCAAATAAAGAATTCATGGGACTAGGCCTTTCAAGCAGAAATGTGTAAGCCGAAATATGAAGAGATGAATACAATTCACCCAGTACTTGGCCACAGCCTTAAGTCCTTTGAGTTATAATCATCAGGTGGCAGTGCCAAGCATCCGAAGCACTGTCCAGCACAATGGTTCCACCAAATTTGTTGTAAAAGCCGGTATGAGCATGCACTGGAAAACAGTATGAAATAAGAAAGGTATAGAAGGAACTAGGGAATGCTTTTCAGGCGTGGGATATCATTTCAGCAGCAGGCAAGCTACACAATTGTACTGCTTGGTATGTAGAATAAATGACAGATGCTTACAGTATGGAAGGCAACTGGGTGAGTTTGGGTGAAAAATGCAAACTGGAACTACAAATTGGAAGTCAGTCTTCCCACTGAGACATACCTGTGGAACTGTTTCTGAAGGGGTACAATCCAACCAAAGCAGGATGAAGCATTGCCATACTGTGCCTCCCTAAGCCTGACCAAGTCTTTCTACTTAATAAACTCTAAAAGCTTTTACTATAAAACCCATCTGACAAGATTAGTTGCACCATCTGTCCATTGTATCTGTATATGATAATAAGGGAAACACTACGCAAATTAGCACCTACTTTCATCTAGATAGATAGCACAAGGAAAGAGACTGATTCCATATGACAGCTTTTCCCAACCAGGTGCTCTCTAGGTATTTTGGACTACAGCTCCCAACATAGAAACAGAGTGAGTCAGAAGGGACCTCCCGGGCCATCTAGTCTGACCTCCAGCACCAGCCAGCTCTGCTCACAACATGTCCACCATGTCCATGCCCAGCCTATCTTTGAACACCCTCACCAATGGGGCCTCAATGACCTCTCGTGGAAGCCCATTCCACACCCTCAGGGTCCTAACTGTCAGGAAGTGCTTCCTGGCACCTAAAGAGACCTTGGTTCCCTGAGCTTTGCTCCGTTGGAGTGCATCCTGCCTTCCTCTGCAGGGGAGAACTGGTCTCTACCCACCTGTGTGTGACATCCCCTCACATACCTGTATGTCACCAACAGATCCCTTCTGAGTCTCCTCCAGGCTGAAGAGACCCAGTTCCCTCAGTCTCGCCTCATATGGCATCCCCTGCAAACCAGCCACCAACTTTGTGGCCCTACGCTGCACTGACTCCAACATGGCTATATCCTTTCTGCAATGAGGGGCCCAAAACTGAGCACAGTACTCCAGTTGTGGGCGTACCAGAGTCATACAAAGTGGTAGTAATACCTCTCTCAGTCTAGAAGCCACACTTCTGGCTATGCAACCAAGGGTGGCGTTCGCCCTCTTGACCACCGCATCACACTGCTGACTCATGTTTAGCCTGCAGTCAACCAGTACCCCGAGGTTCCTTTCACAAGTGCTGCTCTCCAGCCACTTGTCACCTAACCTGTACTTATGACACCTATTCCTATGCGCCAAGTGCAAGACCTTACACTTATCCACATTGAACGCCATCCTGTTGTCTCCTGCCCGCTTCCATAGTCTGTCCAGATCCTTCTGGATCTGGAGTACCTGCTCCTCAGTGTGGCCACTGCTCCAGTTTTAGTATCATCGGCGAATTTGATCAGCAGACTGTTCATCCCTTCTTCCATGTCATTTATGAAAAGATTAAACAGGATCGGCCCCAGGACAGAGCCCTGACCATTGGGTATTCTGACCACATTCCTGACCATTGGGTATTCTGACCACTGCTGCTGCCACCAAGAGCGTAAATGTACAAAAATATATCTCAATCCATCCAGTGTTAGCAACTATGAAATAAATAGGATCTATCTGGATTACAGTCATAGTCCCTGAGTAACTGCACATTTTTAACCCATCACAAGTCCAGAAAAATGCAAGCCTCTTACAAAGCAGTACACTCCTGAAGATAACCTCCCTCAATCTTATGCACATCTCCTCAGAAGTCAACTCCATTGCATTCAGGGATGTCATGCGTATAATTGTAGCACTATTGAACTAGTAAATGTTACTGAATTTTTTAAATCAAAAAACAACCAACCAACCCTATAGGATAGACACAAAGCAATTCACATGAAAAACAGTGATTTCCAAATAGTTTTTAAAGTCTTGAATTGGTTTCAAGTTTTTAGAAATACAAGTAGCTGATAGTTATACGAAGGGCACGTGTGGATATTTAGACTGATCATTATCAGCACTTCCAGCTGATACTATCTGCATTTTGAAAAACCTTCATATCAAATGTAAATATGGTCCTCACCTGGTTGCAGTAACTTTCATCCCAGGCCTACAGACCAGAGGCAAAGGATGAATTTACATGATTGCTGCTTCTTCTATTGGCTTTACATTACCTTGTGGCAAGACCTCTCAAAGTAGTTTATCAAGTTCCAGTTCTCAATCACCTCAAGTTTGACAAGCTGAAAAATGTAGTTATGCTGGATGCATAACAACATGAGTGCTAATTTAGTTGAACTAAATGCAAGTGTGCTGACAACGCACAAATCCACCACAGATCTGCAGAGAGCAAACACCTCTCAAGCTACTAGAAAATACTTTTAACAAGAGTTACATTTCTCTGCATCTTGAGACTCTCTTTGTAGATATGCACTAAAAGCAGTCCACATTTGCAATGGCAGACCAGGCACAAAAGATCTCCACCCATTCACCACAGACAAAAGACTGGCCTAAAATAGGTCCTGAAGGGTACCTCCTTGGACCAGTCCAGTCCCAGATAATACTTTCTCCAAGAGTCTGCCTCTAGAACCTTGACTAGTGCCTGGACCTCTGCTGGGCAACAAGGAAGGACAAAGCAAGTTTACCCACAGAGCCATGGTAGACAACCCAATGTCCTTCAGAAGGTTTGGTCACAGCCCCCATAATTCCATGCTCCCTGGAACTATAGGAGGTACAATCCAAAACATCTGGCAACAACCAAGGTTGTCTGCTCTTTCCACAGACAAAGTTTGTGAAAACAGGGAGAAGATGATTGGAAGTGTGCACAAGCGAAGTGGGCCAAAAGTCCATGAAAGTTAGAGAAGCCCTTTTATTTGGAATCTATCCTTACAATAAAGTGAAGTGCGGGGGGAATCCCATGGCTGACAACTCTAGAGGCCTATCAAAATGCATGTAGTCTTTCTGGGCTGTGAGATCAACCCCCAGTATTGCATATGTCTCTGTCAGTGAAACAGAGTTGCCTTCTTTGTCATTTTCCTGTCCTTCATGTGAAAACATACAGCTTTTAAGTATTATTGTGAAAAACTGATAGAGTAACAAAATAATTCACAGAAGTTTGAGATATTAAAGCCTATGTGACCTCAAGAGAAGGAGAATCATTAAATGAGATCTATTTTCTTACTGCACCTAACTTGGAAATTCAGGTTGGTATGCTATGGAAAAGGAAAAGCTGGGAATCCCAGTTTTAAACCTTACAGAAGATTTGTGTAACAGCAACACACAATGGTGGTTATTCAGAGTAAGAAAAATAGGTAATCTATTTTGACTCATTAAGCATACATGGTAAACTGTATTTTAAAGACAGGGAACAGAGCTACCTAAATATCTACCTAGAACACACATACATATGACCACACATGCGCGCACACACAATCTGACAAATCGGTTAAAAACCGATTGAATGACAAAGTTTAATTTAATTTATTTTATTAAAATAAGATAATCAGAAGAACCTGGGTTTACAATAAATGCTTTCTCTCAAAAGCAATAAAAACAAAATTAAAACCCAAATCAGCAAGTGAAAAACCTGTATATGCCAAGTTTCTTTATAGTGCATCTCAGAAAAAAGTTTCAGAACAGACTAAAGGCTGCTTTTTTGCAGAAATATATTGACAGTATTCCTTATTTTGCCTCTCCTTCTCCCACAAAGCTATAGCTTCTTGCTGGACCCTCCAGGTGCTGCAAGAAACAAGTCCGAAGTACCCAAACAGCTTCTTATGTAATTCTAAGATGATTGTTGCAAGATTGTGCTAGCTTCCTTCTCTGAGCAGTACTAGTTAGAATATAATTCTTGCCATAAAATGAGCATTTTTTCTATGTGCAAAACTATCTGTGTTGTTGAAACTTTACATGCAATAATGTCATCTTGATGCCTAGTAGAAGAAACTTCCTTTTCCCTCTTCTCTTGTCTTCTTTGTGGATGGCCAATTTAGTAAAAATCTCTCCAGCCTGAATGGTACAAAGTTTCATGTTATCAGAACAGCACCATTTGCATTCACTCTTCTCAAGCACTAAGTTACCTTTATAGTTGCTATAGGAAAAAAAAAACCAGTTTATTCAGCAGAATGCAATGGGGGGAGGGGTGAAACCAGTCATCCTTTCTTCTTCTTCTTCTTCTTTTCCTTGCTTTGCATATGGGGAAAAATAAGGCTCAAGTGCATCTATAAAAAATAGCAATAGAGCTTCTTGTATACAGTTCGCTAACTATTTCAATATGATAAACTGTAGAAAAAGGCAACATGGAGTTTTGTCCCTGTAGAATTAAAATGGTAGAAATTCATAGCAGCTCATTCATAAAACTGGCATCCAGATGAATCCCATGCTGGCTCTGCAATCCTGTAGACTGAGGCATTCAAAGCGCAACTGCTAGAACTGTTGAAGAGAGCCGTGGCAGTGCACACAGAGCTCTTAAAAGACAGGTAGCTTTGTTGATGTCAATGTGCATGAATTTATGTCCTGTGTGTGCGTTGCACGATGTAAAGAAGGTTCGGAAGCACTTCGGTTGATTTTGGGTAAAGAGTGCTGCAGCAATTCAATGGAAGACAGTATCTGAGGGGACAAGGTGGGGAGGAGAGAAAAGCGGGAAATGAGTACTGTTTGCATACCTCCACCCATGAAGTTTGTTGTTCTGAATATTATCTATATCATGGCACCAATAAACTCCACACATTGTAAAGTCACTTAAGGAGGGTGGGGGGGGGGGATAAAAAATAGTTTCCCTAAGCTTACAACCTAAATGGAAACAGTGTGAGGCAAATAGCTGACAAAAGGGCAAATGCTATTTTGGGATGCATTTAACAGAAATTTTACTTCCAAATCACAAGTAGTAGTAGTTCCTCTATACTCCTCACGAGTCAGACCTCACCTGGAATACTGTGTCCAGTTCTGGGAACCAAGATTTAGGAAAGATGCAGGTAAATTAGAAAGGGTCCAGAGGAGGACAACAAAAATTGATCCAGGGTTTAGAAGCACTGCCCTGTGAGGAGAGACTGAGAGAACTGGGCATGTTCAGCCTTGAGAAGAGAAGACTCAGGGCAGACATGATATCCCTCTATTAAGTATCTCACAGGCTGTCACAAAGAGGAAGGTCAAGCTCTCCTCTTGCTGATACCAATGTGCAGAACATGGAATAATCAAGTCAAGATGCAACAACCCAGATTCACGCTGAACATCTGAAAATGCTTTCTCACTGTCAGAGCAGTATGACAGTGGAACCAGCTGCCTCGAGAGGTGGTGGGCTCTCCCACACTGGAGACATTCAAAAAGAAGCTGGAGAGCCACCTGAGTGGGGTGGAGTAACGTGGTGCCCTGCAACAGCAGGGGACTGGACTCGATGGCCTTCATGGCCCCTTCCAACTCTACTATTCTATGATTCTATGACAGGGAGAAAAGCAGAAAAATGGACAGGCAAGTGTAAAACCAGGTAACTAAGTAAGCGTGAGCAATAAGCTTAGTTTCAGCTGGCAATGTAATGCATATGAGGGATTGGAGAACTAGCTCAATAGAAATTTCTGATAGTTGTCATAAGATTACAGATCAATTCAGAACATCATAAATATATTACACTATATTAAGCTTCACCAAGGTATTAAAAGTGAATTGAATCCACTATTTCCTTTTTAAAGACTGCTATATAATGTTGGATATACAAAAATGACGATTAAATGTACTGACTATAGTGTGGCCCAGAGTTTTACAAACTAGTATGTTTAGAAGCAAGACCTTTTAGAAGACATTAAAAAAATCTGCCCTTAAAATATATATCCTGTGTAACATTTACAAAGGCTAGATACAGATGAGAGACTGTGGAAGGATGCAGCTTTTCAATGACTGTCTTCACCAGTCACTGCTCTCTCCCTAGGCCTGGGTAAGGCTGCTGCTAGCACAGCACCCATGGAAGCTCTTGTCAACCCCATCCTCTACATCACAACCATTTCTGGTGCTTAAGATCCCCTACTCCCAAGTAGGAAAGATGTCAGCCGCAGGATGGAGTTTATATTCTTCTCCTCTTTGAGTCAATCTGTATGTACACAAAGGCTATTCTTCAGTATTTCTGTCATTTTTCCTTGTATCTTGCTTTATTCAGATACATCACAAAAGGGTGATCATTCTGTAAGAGTTTTAAAACTGGCTTTACCTGTGGGAAGAGAGGTCTTTCTTCCCGAACTTTCTTCACACAATCTGCTACAAGCCGCTTCATAGCTTTGGGACAGTTTTTGTACAGTTTACTGAGGTCTGGTGATGCATAACCATGACCAACCATGAAAATGATCTAAGAATAAGCAAACCAACAAAGTTTAGTAAACCAGACAGAGTGTCAACTACAGTGAAAATGTTTTTAATATAAACTTCACTATTCATAGAGCATGGAGACCAGATGGACAGCTGTATGCGTTTTTAAGAGGAAGGGCCAAAGCCCAACATGGAAGAGCACCTGGCTTTATGTTCAATCCCTGCTGTTTCCAGGTGCAATGGGGAAAGACTCCTGTTCAAAACCCTGAAGAGTTTCTGCTGGGTGCACCAATGATCTGACATGGTAAAAGATCTTTCCTAAAGTCCATTTGAGTGACTGCCAACAAACAAAATTAATTGCCCAGAATTCACCCTCATCCAGGAAGGAACATATGTACATGGAAGCAGCTTAGCAGATGGGAAGCTTCTGTGGACTGGATATGGATCTGCAGTGTGATACATGGACCATTTTACCTAGTTTAGTACAAATTATGTACCATTGTCTCCTTCTCCCTATTGCTTCACTTATAAGAATAGGTACATGTGTAAACTACTGCCCAGTGATTTCCACATGCATTTTTGAGAGGAGTAGCCAGGAATCCATGTCAGATTATTTCCTGTAATTCTAGCCACTAGTTTCAAAATGATACGTTATTTATTTGACTCTGAATCTACCTGATACAGAAAAGAGGAGTATTATTTGCTCAGTTTACAAAAAGCTGAAGATGGCCACACCTGAGCTGAATACATGAAGCCATCTTCTATCATTCAGGGAGAAATGAGAGAGAGAAAAGCCCTAAGTGAAGTGATGTCGTGCACCTGTTGGCATAGAATGTCAGTACCACACCTGAACTGCATCACCTACAGAAGCACCCTAAGAATGCTGCCACTGACAAGGTCACTTATTCCATCCCCAGCTATAAACACTTAAAAAGTACCTTAACATTAGGGCTCTAAAATTTTTGTCTGCTGATCCTGCCCAAGTCAAATTCTACAGGTAACACTGCTTTCCTTGATGGAGACATCTCAACAACAAAGGAAGCCACACTCCAGAAGGGAAGCCAGATGGGGAGCACCCCAGATTCAGTCGGTGCATGGCAGAGGGATCAGAAGGAGGGATCCATTGGAGGCCTTGAGATGCCTCCCACAGGGAAAGAGGAACTTGCCAGCTTTACTGCTGTCCAGCCGTGACGCTTACAAGGGCTGCGGGCAGCCTCTAACCAAGAAGCCCCAGTCAACTATACTGTACCAACACACACAAGGGTGAGGAGCTAGTCACTTTGGCTGTCAAACCAGCTCTGCTCGTCCTCCTTACCTTGGAGCTGTCAGTAGGTAGGAATCACCACCCAGCTGCCAGGGCAATCCTTGCCCACTTCTACAACTTCAGATTTGGAAGGAAGGCGGTTGCCTATCACGTGCACTTCCAATTGCTGCCCTACTTACTGCAGTGAGAATCACTGCCAAAACCTGCCTGTAATTAGCACTGAGGACTCTCTTCAAATATTGGACTAGTAAAAGTGATTTCCCCTCAGTCATATCCCATTGACTGGAAGTAGTTCAGGGACTTTCTCCCATCTAGCACACACCAGTTATCTATGAATAAAACTTTCAGACAGGCAGACAGAAAAGGAGAGAGTTCCCAAACAATTTGTTAACCTAAGGCAAGATCAACTTTAGAGCCACCCCCAGCCCAATCCTATAGAAACAGAGAAGCTCAGAAACTGATAAGGATTCCTAGACTACACACTAGTATGTCTAGGAAAAACTCACTGGTGGGCACTGAGCCATGATAAGTTTTAGCTAAATAGTTAATTTGTATTTGTGGAGCTCTGATTCACCATCCTCAGAAGCCTGATGCTAACACATATTGCACAAGAGGTTGGGGTAGAGTATATGGTTACTGATACTGCAAACTGATACCCTGTGCACTGCTCATAAGATGCATGTAGCCAAGTTCTACGTACGATTTACCATTTTCAAAACAGACAGAAAACAGTGGAATATAATTAGACTGTTCTTTGTCCCATTACACTCTAGAGAAAATCCAGTTATTTTGAAATTAGTGCATGTTAGAGAAAACAGTGCATTACATTAAAAAGCAAAAATTTCTCACCTGGTCTCTATTGTTAATCTGGGAATAGGGTAGCTCTCCTGTCATCAATTCATACAATACTATTCCATAAGAATAGACATCTGATTGGAAACTGAACGGATTGCTATCCTGCATTCGGATGACTTCTGGTGCCTAACAAAACAAACCCAAAAAAAAGCATACTAAGAATTTTTGCCTAGAAAAATGAAAACTTGACCACAATCAATCACAATCCACAATCACAATTCCAAACAAGTTTAACTCACTGAAAATAGTTTCCCAAAACTTTCAAATTGATTCTGAAAAGACACTGGTAACACTGTTTACAGCAGTAAATATTTTATGTTATAATGAATCAGTCAAGTCTTGATGCTCCCAGCACATGTTTTTGCATGTCAAATGACAAGGGCACCTCAGTTTTCAATTTAAACTACAAGATGTAACAGGGACTGAAATTACAAAATCATTAAGAGCAAGAAAAAAACATTCTGAAAAATGATAGGCACACATGTCATTAAAAGCCACATGCTATGAAAAATTACGTAAGAATTAAGGTTAGTAGAAAACTGACAAAATTAAAGGAATCAGATAGTAACATTTAACTGCTTAAAAGCATCAGCAACACATTGATCCAATTAAGGTGCAACAAACCATGACTTGTTGTTACATGAATGGGTCAGCCTAAGCCTCAGGCTGCCTCTGCATGAGAAGGAGATCATCTTCGTAGACAGTATTTCAGAACTTTCTAGAATTTGGCAGGCTGCCCAGCCACCCTTCCCCAGTGTGCATACTCAAGGGGACATGGCTTCCTCTCCTGGCTCAGCACCTAATGGACACGTGCAATACCTTTTAAGAGAGCACTGAGCAGGAGTATGATACATACTTGCAGTTGCAGAAGGGATGGAAGGAGGATCTAGTGTCTGCACAGGTGAATATTCAAGAACCCAGTTAAAGGCAAGCAAGCTGTGCTTCTTTTTGTCTCTCTGCAGCCACAAAGATGAATGACAGAAAGCTAACTTCCTGGAGACTGGCCAAGAGGCAAAGAAGCCACAGAACTCAACATGTCCCTTCCAAAATATCTGTCCTAGCTTGAACTCCTAAAGTTTATAGCGCTGAACAAATGTAGAGTGCTGGGACTAGACCCCTTCCTGGAAAAGATTCAAGACAGACCTTCTGTGGAAGATGATGGAGGACAACACGAACTATAAAATGAAGATGGGAAGAACAAACAAATTAGATGCTGCGTGTGGGATATAGAAAATGGCTTAATGAGGCTAACATAACTGTTAGCCGATGAAAGTCTCTGGAAGGATGCCTCTGCAGTGTGTGTGTTGAGTTTTTTTTTTTTTTTTTTTTTAACACAGAGACCACAAAGGAGAAAAGTATTCTGCATTCAGCTTGACATTCTAGTTTGTTTCAAGTAATCACAATTCCTTAATTTTTGATATAAAGAAGAACTGTAAAATAGCACTACTTCAGGAAACGTTCAGATGTGTGCCTACATCTTCCACAAGGGGCTCTGCCTTTAGTGAAATACCTTAGTTCTCAGGGAACAAAGAAAAAGTGAGAAAAGATTTTGGATTGCACTGTAAATTTAAAGAGTCAGAGGATCATAATTAATGTGAGATCAGCTCAGTGGCTTTTTTCTTAAATACATGATACTTACCATCCAGAGAACAGATCCTGTAGGCTGTTCTACCTGTTGAGAGCCACTCCACCTGGATTTGACTGTTGCCAGGCCAAAGTCTCCTATCTTCACTGTGCGGTCTTCATGAAGAAATATATCTACATAATTGTTCAGGAACACACATTTAAGTTCCCAAACATTGGCACTGCCCTCCTTGTATTCAACTTGGTGTTTCTAGAAGACTGCCCACACTATTTTATTACTTAACACAATCACTGCATTTTAATGATGCTATACAATATTCAATATTTATGGAAGGGAGTAAGATACCAGAAGTGCTTCCTTCCTCCTTCCTGGCACCCAACTCCTCTCTCTGGTTTGCTGGATCACAGAGACAATGCTTGCCCTCTATTTTACCTGCAGAACCCACGCCCAGACCCACACACACTATCTTGTCCCCCCACCCCCCACCACTGTCTTGATATAGCACAATGGACATGTCTTCTTCCTTCCACCTACAGAAATAAAGTTGCCCCCAAAGGCCAGCAGCTTTGCAGCTGTTTCCCTTCTTCTCCTTGCTGCAGCTTTGAGTATTGCCGTATGAGACTTTTATCATGCAATCACCCTGCCCCTTTCACAGAATGGTATGGAGGGTCCAGATGTTGTCTTCCTCTTGCAACCCTCCTGAGCTTTCCCACCACTTCTTCCATCTTTTTTCTTTCCACAAAAAAGTTTGTTAAGGAAGAAAATGCACAACAGCTACACAGTGTCCATCTACTGGTAGTGCTACTGGTGTGAGCCCTCTGTCTTCTACTGGCGGAAGCATCTTATAATATGAATTAATGGTTTAACATTGGTAGAACGTGGATTTTATTCGTATGTGATACTGCCACAGTTCTGCAAAATTAGAGAATCTTTTTTCTACACACAAAAAGGTGTCCTAAGCAGCTATGAAGTACTAAAATGATCAATAATAGCTTGTTTTCAAGCTACATTCGATGCTTTTGGCAGTCTGAAAAGAGTGTGTCTGCACTACATCGTAAAAGGTGGGAACGGGGGGGGGGGGCAAATATTCCCCTGACCTCCTGAAGTTGTCCAACTCTTCTAATGGGTGTTAATTTTAGAATGCATTATGGCTATTATGCTATTATTGTTTACAAAGTGTCTACTTTTCTGTGTCCTGCACTGAGTAATTTTTAATATACTGAAAATGCAGTATATAAATAAAGTGACTAAGGCTTAGCACCAATTCTGATAGGGACAATATACAGTGCAATCTGAGCATTATGAGATTTGTAAGGAACATCAGTTGTGCTTTGAATTTAGAGATCTTGAAAGTAGGAGCTGTTTTCAATCCAGATTTGTATGAAAATAATACATGAATAAGGAGGTATTCATTCATTTTGCCTTAACTGGTAGTCTTAAACTTACCAAATCACCACAGTCAACTAGAAATACTAGATTTCTTTACCATATTGATCAAACTAAAATAGATCAGTGCTTAGGTCACCAAGTAAGGAAAGGATACTATTTGATTTCATATCTCTGTGTATTATATTCTTCGCATGCAAGTAGCTGTAAACAGAAGTTGAAAAATGAAAATTTGAATATTTGAACAAGTGAGAATACAAAGCAACAAATTCCATTCTTAGTCAAATACAAGCAAATACAATTTTTTCAATTATTTAAAAATCATACTAAATGTTTAATATTCAGTATAGCTACAGAAGGCTATTTTATCCATTCAAATTAAGACAGTGCTGCTTTGTTATGTTGAGAGAAATGTCTCTGTAACCTTCACTTTTGCAAAATAAAAAAGAAAAGAAAAGAAGAAAAGAAACCATTGACTTGATTTTCTCTACAATTTATTGTGTGCTTCTGGAGTGACCCCCACCACTTCCACAGCTACAATCATTTTGTAGTTGTTTGTATGGTAACAAGTTGTCATAGCAACCCTTAAGCTTACTCACTCCATTCCTTGTGCTGTCTGTCTTGCAATATCAATACGTTGTAACATCTGAAACTTGGTCTCCTGGACATGCAGGTGTTTATACAAACTACTTCCTTCACACCACTGTGTAACAATAGCCAGATTATCTTTAGTCATGTAGCCCATGAACAGCAAAATATTAACATGCCGGGTTTTCCTAACAGAAACAAATAAGAACAAACATTTTTCAGTTGCATATTTAAAGACTGTAAAACCCATCTTCTTGACTATCATGGCCTTTTAAATGCTGAGAATCAAAGTACAGATGCACACATGGACCTTCTGCCCATTTGTTCAGCTGATCCTCTCACAGAACCTTTAGATACTGCTGTCTGAAGGGATTCAGACTGAGCGCTCTGTTTTGTGGTAACTCTACTTTCTCCTGTGGGGTGGTGGTTCTGGCTCCTGTCTCCATGGGACAAGGAAGGTGGTACTGATGGACTACATCAATTATCAATAACCCATGAGTTGTCATACCATATAAACTGGGCCCACGTGTTCTTCATAAAACAACTTAGTAAATACTGGAAGGCCTTTTGTTGGCTTACCTTAGTACAGCCACTTCATTTCGGAAAGCTTGAAATTGTTCTGGAGTTGGATCTACAACCTTTAATATCTTTACTGCTACATCTCCTGCAAACATAATCCAAAATCATCCAACATAATTATAATAGTCTTGCAGAACTTTGACATCTATCCACAAAGAATATAAAGGAATGGTCACCACAGATTTGGTAGTAAACCTTACATCCAGAAGACCCAGGTTCAGTCCCTTAAGAATCTCCTTAGGCAGGAAACCATGGAAAGAAAAGACAGTATCAGGCTAAAAAACCAATGCTATGCCTCAGTGAGGCTGTTTGCACACCATGATAGCCCACTGTGGGTTATTAAACCCATGGTGAGGCTGTAGCCATTTTGAATATGCAGGCCACTCTTGAAAGTTAACCTTTATTTGCAAGACATGACATGTGGGGGTTAAACAATCTCTTCATATCCCTAGAAAAGACCACGATGTTGTTAAACCCTTGCATAATCCACTGTTGCTTATATAGCCTATGTAGAGCCTTGTACCTGAGTCATTATAGATTGTTATCCACCTCTTGCTCCTTCAGTCTAGCAACCAGTATTGCAGGAGACTGTGTGGCTCTAGCTACTCTCTCTGGTATGATTGGAAGCACTTTCAGATCACCAGAGTTCCCCCTGCCATCCCCCCCCCCCCCACACCAAACTTCACATTCTGAATTCTCCATTCTAACAGCCACTAACAGCCCCTATTAAGTATCCAAGTGACACACTGGAGGGGCTATCAGTCGTTTGCCGGCACCCCTTTTTACCAAAAAAAAAAAAAAAAAAAGTACACCGCAATTGTGCAGTTTTATTAAGCTTTGAGAATCCCAGTACCAAGAGAAAATGATTTCCTCCACCCTTCTTTTGTATACCAAGTTCACTCACGTCTTTGCTTTGAAGAGACAGCTTTTTTTTAGCAGCTATCAAAACGAATCAACATGCAAAAAGCCCCTAATTTGGATCCTCCTTGAATCAATATTTATGATTTGTTCCTGCTATATTACAGCAGGCACCCAAAACAAGCAAGTTTTCCAATTTTTGCACCCATGAAAATGTGCACAACTGTACTTCCAATTAACCAAACTATTTGCACATATTTGGGGCACTTTTTAAAATGAGAAGTGGAAAACCACTGACAGCCCCTCCAATGTGCCACTTGAACAATTCAGCGGGGTTTGTCAGTGGTTGCCAAAATGGAGATCATAAAAAGAAATACCAGGGGGAAAAGGAGATGAGGAGAGCGACATAAAGCCAAAACAGCTTCAGATGGTGGGAGGAACTGAGTCGATGACAGTTGCCCCACCATTCTGCTTGGGCATCAGGAGAGCAGCTGCACCAGGCTGGAACTCTAACAAGCTTGGACAGAATGGCAATGGAGGTTTTACCACTCATGGTGAATGGCTTGCTTCCCACCACCCACAATCCATCATGGGGATAATCGTCCAGGTTTGAATGGCATGCCAATCCCCGTAAGTAGAACAAACCCTGCTACAGACCTTGGGTTGTTAGGATAGCCTATAGGGAAATCAAATGATCACCCTGAAGAAAGTGGTCTTGTCTGACAGTGGGGCAACCCATGATACTTCACTGTGCATAGTGGGTTGTTGTGTCATGTGCATCAGGTAGTTGTGAAGCTCTTATGTCAGATAATCTCTCTCAACACCAACACACTCATCTCAGTACAGAACAGGATCCAAAGAACCGCTCAACTATCTCAAAGGACCTTTGAAATGGCATTTGATGAAGAGCAGACCTGACCACAGAGGGAACTGACCACTGCTCGAACAGAGGGAACTCAAGTTTGCTCTATGGCCCAGGTGTCTTCTCCTACACAGCATACCCAGGCGCTTGGGTGCAGCTGAAGTGTTCTTTGGAACATGGCCAACATTCCAAGCACTGTATTTGTGGAAATACAGGAATACAGCATTGAAACACTCAAATACCAATTTTCTCTCCACTGTAGTACAGCACTCTCTCCTTATTAGAAAAATGGAAAAGATACTTAACATAGAGTGTGTTGCAATAATGAAACAAAGCGTCAATAATTTCCTTGGCCACTTTTATGAATGTGACACCATCCTTTGGCAAGCATGATGAGAGATGCCAGCCTTCCTCCCAACTCTGAAGCTGCAAATGTTAGTGGAGATCTTCCTGGCAAGGACACAGTAATTCCTGCCATGTCCTCAGCTCCAAAATGTCTGCTTAGTTAAGGCATGTGAGAAAGGTTTAAACACATAGGACCAAATCAGTAACTTCCAGTATGGCCACCTTCTCTGCTCTGGAGCAAAAAGGTGGATGAGGGTTGGATACCTGAAGGTACTTGGCAGTTGGCACTCAACTGGCTACTCTCTCCACCAATGAGGCTCACAAAGAAAGCCAGATGAAAAGTTTAGACCACTGTGAAACAATTTAATTTTGAATATTAGAACTACAGGCTTCATGTTGGATCTCAGGAAGTACTTCCTGATGGTTAGGACTCCTAGGATATGAAATGAACTTCCAAGGGAGGGGGTTGAGGCCCCATCGGTGGGGGGTGTTCAAGGAAAGATTGGACAACCACATGTTGGGGATTACATGAGTGGAACCAGGAATCAGAGTAGATGGCCCAGGAGGCCGCTTTTTCTATGTTTCTACTGATTTGGAAATTTTAAAAATTGCAGCGATTAACTTCTTCATACCACTGCATATTTCCCTAAAACGTCATTCCTCTGCTTCTGGAAACTCTGGACATATACTTGTATATTTGATAAAAATAGAGATTTGGGGGAGAATGCAGTTATACTTTTGAGATGGCACAATGCTTATCATATGCTTATATAACATAAATATTATATAGTAATATCACAAATTATGACTTTTTTGAGCAAAAAATGACAAAGGAATTAAGCAATTGAATTTCACAGCTGCTTGTAGATTAACCAGCTTAAAAATCAGAACTTCTCTAATGAATCTTAAGCAGAATGAAAAGAAAGTAATCACAAGTTTCTTGCCACAGAAGGGGCAGTCCAGTTCTGTCGCACTCCACCTAGACAGCATATAGTTTTGTCCCATTAGTGCTAATCATGGTAACTTAATTCCAGCATTAAAAAGCCTAGCTTTATTTATTTCCCCATCAACAGTTTTTAAGCCCAAACAAAGAAAAATAAACTGAAAGTTGCAAAGAAGGAAGAATAACTATAACCAAATGTATTTGCATCAACCCTATAATTCAAGGAAAAGATAGCACTGACACAGCATCATGCATCTTTAAATAGCATTTTGGCTGACCTATCTACAGTACTTTGTTTCCCCTGTGCAGATCAAAGCCCCCACGGTACCTACATCCAATGCAGATGTAATACTAGCTTGGCTGTCAACCTTAGTTAAAAGCATGAGAATAGGCTGCAGATCACACAGTTCCTTCCCCAAGCTCCTTTCTAGGTACATGGGAGTTCTTTCAGATATCCCCTTTCGGCTTAGATTACATCCAACTGATGCCACCCAAAAACCCTGGAGTAATTAACCCTAACTAGTTCTAATGTTGATCAGATGTAACTCTTAACTGGGGCTAAGTGGGGGAGGGGGCAGGCAGGGAGACACAAGGAAAAAGGGAGAGCTCGTATCTCATTAACAGCCAGCTAAGATGATGTCCATACTGGATTGGCCCTGCACATAGCTCCCCTGCAGTCTACCAACCTGCAGTGCCTTCAGGAAATCTTTCAGTTCTTTGCCAAGTGGCTATTTGCAGGCTGATTGCATTTTCAAATTCTACATTGCAACATACTTTCTTTGGCCCACCGTAGTATTTTCGCGAATGCGAGTTCTCTTTTAAATTTCACTACAAACATTTGCTATTAGTAAGATGGCTCCACTATCAGATGTGTAGTTTGGAGTTGTGTGCAAAATGCCTCCATTATTAGTCAAGCAGCATAGGCAGGGATTGCTGTTCTCCTGCCTAATTTACAGCGACAGAAAAACAAACAAGTGCATTGAGAAGTATGGCAGAAATGCTGTTTACAGGCTCTTGTAGTGGCAGTGAGCAGTGTGGTTTGCTAACTGATTTGGCATTAGCAAGGCAAATTCAAGCCCACACCCATGAGTATAAGGTAGACACTGGATTCTCTGCCTCTCCCACAACTTGATCTATTATATCCACACATTATGGTTGCCCAAGATTGACCATTTCCTATCAAAATAGAAACATGTCAATTAGTGTTAATACTTCAAAACAATTCTGAATTCAGTTTAATTGGTATACCTTAGCATTTACTATCTAATTTTTATTTTAGTGACTCTGCATTTAAGCTTATTTAAGTCAGAATTAGTTCATCCAGTTCTATGGTACAGGTTATAATATATTCATTCTATTTCTGCAGCCACATATAGGAACGCTATTTAGAACAGAGTAAGTGCAAACCTGGAACATCAGCATAAAATGTAAGCCACTGGACTGTCTCAGGCTGGTTCCTACTGTGGTAAAACCTGGTATTTGGACATTGTAGGCCTGTTCAATTTGCTGGGTCATGTGCCACACACATGCCCTGTACTTTGAATATGTAACCTTAGATCATCCCATCATGTAGGTTGCTCTGTGACATGTAAATCCGGGCACAACAAGACAACCCACTATGATAGTAAGCCACAGTAAGTTGGCTGTTTTGCAGAGTATCCATAAGACTATCAAGCTCATCATGGTATTTCACACTCTCCCTCTTTTCTCTCCAGGAAGCATCCCAGGGACACTGCAGAAAAGAACAACTCTTCTCTCTGACAGCTATGATCCAGTTTTCATTTACTGCCGTTCTCTCATTTGTAGGCACAAAAAGTTAATTAAGAAATACTGAGCTGCCACAGAAAATCCCTCCAAGTTGCTGAAAGGCACTTTGAAGAGAGAATTCATGCTTGCCTGTTGATGAGATTGTGAATGCAGGCTCTTCAGCTGGCTTTCAGAATATCTTCCCACCCAAAAAATGCCTGAAAGGAACACAGCATTGTGGGGGGTGGGTAGACAATCTCTACCAAATAGCCTCACGTGCTGACTGGGCACTTTGTGGGTGGCTGGAAACATTAGCCACCCAAAAGCCACTTGAACAAGGCATCCACAGATCTCTGCCATACTCGCAAGAGGATCACTGGCTGTTGGGTCTTACCCACAGTGGCTTGCATTGTCCAGGTCTGAACAACACAACAAGCCACCGTGGGTGATAAGAACCCTAGAACAGCCATCAGACACTATTTTTTATGCCATCCTTGGTGAAGCAGCCCCTATTCACATGACGTAACAATCTACCTATGATGACAAACCATTGTTGGTTGTTGTATCCTCTGAATCCTGTCAATGGATTACTTGTAGGTTAACTCAAAGTTAACCTGATTTTTCCCTTTCTTTAGCCCATAGTGTTTGTATCTGCACAGTCTATGTTTAGAATGATCAAAATATGCATATCTAAAATGGCAACACTTTTATGATTGAATAAAGTTACATGCTCTCCTCTCTAGTCTCATATTTAAATATTAGAATGAAAAAATAACTGGCAAAGTAGTCCCTTGAAAATTAAGCTACTTTCAATATTAAAAGAGAACAGCTTAAAATCCAGCAAATGTAGGCAAGTCCAATGAACTCTGCATTCATTTCCATGATGTTGGTTTTGGCACTTTTATTTCTACTACACAACCCAAGAAGAAATACAATGTCCCTTACCTATTACGATATTCACAAATATAATTACAATATTAACACCCCTGCACGCAAAACACGCACATATGGCCTGAAGTTTGTTTTCCACAATATTAGAAAATTTAATATTGATGTTTTGGAAACGCGATGATAGAAATGCTCAATACATACCATGCCACTTGCCCTTGTAAACAGTCCCAAAAGAGCCTGATCCTACTCTGGTAGAGAACATAACTTCACTTGCTTCTATTTCCCAATAATAACTTGAATCTCTCTGCCCACGAGGTCTCTGGAAAGCAAGGAGGTATTTTCAATTCAGACAGTACAGCCAAGAAACCATGTTGTACACGTTAAGATTAAAGCCAGGATTAGCTGTGATCCTTGTCATTTGGAAACAGATGCTAGATGCAACATGCACACTTCTAATGCAGACTGAGCAAATTATCACAGGAAAGGAATTAGCATTAAACCACTTTCTGTATGATTCAGAAGGCAGTTTCCAATCCCCTGGTGCCAGTAGATGAGTAGCTGTCAGTTATACCAACATAAAATCAGAAACTATGAGTCTTGATCAACTCAAGAAGTTTTTGCAAGGACCAGGGTCACGATGGTAATACTTATAAGGAAGCAGGCACTCCTGAGAATTCTATGACTTGTTTCCCTATGCATTGTTTCGGATTATGGTGCAGATCCAATCTAGTGAAGTCAAGCATTAATGTGAACAAGCCCTTAGCTATTTTTAGAAGTTCACCCAATATTTGGCCATCCTCTCTCCAATGAAATCCATGCATGCAATTCAAGCCTAAGTTTCTTCTCAAGAACTTCAGATGTTTCCCATCAGACAGAAGAGTAGAAGCGGAAAGCAGGGCTAATTTCTCCCCTCTGTGGTGCCTGCAGTTGCTTTTTATCTTCCCCCTTCTTTTGCATGTCATGTCTTTTAGCTCATAAGCCTGAGGGTAGTGATTGCCTTATGACTGGTATCTGTAGGCGATTCTGAGAGTCTTTTGGGGTAAAAAGTGTTTTTGTCATGGGTGCCATGACAACTGTGGGGCTGTCTCAGCATGTCACTGGCCCAGTGCATGAGAAATGTCATACTCTGGGCCTGGTCTTTTCAACAGGACAGGGAGATGGGGATTCTGATGTGGAAGGGCTAATATCTATTCATTTGTCATGGTTGAACCACTACCTGGTTAAGTTTAGGCTGTCGCCTTCTTTTCCGCTTTACAAGCGTGGGGGATCAATTAGAATGATCCACTCTTGATGGATCCTGATGGCTTCCAAAGGGCTTTGGGGGAATATCTGGCTGATATGGTTGGCGTTCCTGTTGATGCCCAAGTTGCCTTATGGAATAGGGAAATGGCTCAGGCTATTTATTTATTTATTTAGGAAACTTCTATGCCGCCCCATTCGCCGAAGCCTTGGGGCGGCTCACAAACATAAATAAACTTCCTTAAAATAATATAAATTAACAGTATAAATTAAGTCACCCTGGCCAAAGAATAAAATAAATACTATTAACAGTTAAAATGACATATTGACTCAATCGTGCTAAAGTGCCCTCTCCCTACCAGATGAGCCCATTCATCACCGTGGTATGATGATATGCTGAGGGCAATGAAGCAGATAGGGAGCTGGCTAGATCACAGGTGGAGGAAGTCCCATGACGAGTCTGATCAAGCACATTTAAAAGCTCATCATCAAGCCTACTTGGTGGCAAAATGTGGATACTATGCCTCCCTTATTGCTTCCTTGCAGCGCCATCCAGCTGCGCTTTTCTGAGTGGTCCAGGGCTTCCTGCAATCTGGTTCTCCAGATGAAACCCCAAAGCCCGCAACAGCTCTGTGTGACAAATTTGCTTCGCACTTTCAAGGAAAAATCGCTCAAATCAGCCTGGAGCTTGACAGTGTAGTGCAATCTTTGGATGTGTCTAGTACACTATCTAGATCCATTATTGGATGAGTTTCAGTTATTGAGACCTGAGGATGTGGACAAGGTGCTTGGCTCTGTCCAAGTCACCACATGCCTTCTTGACCCTTGCCCATCTTGGTTGATTGGGAGATCTGAAGGGATTCGGCCCTGGGTCCAGGAGGCTGTCAACACCTCATTAAGTGAGAGAGTGGTCCCTACCCCATTAAAGGAGGCAGTAGTGAGATCACTCCTTAAAAGGTCAGGCCTGGATCCAGGGGTAGTGGATAACTACCGGCCCATTATTAATCTCCCCTTTTTGGGCAAGGTGTTGGAGTAGGTGGTGGCCAGGCAGCTGCAGGCACTCTTGGAGGATACGGATTACCTGGATCCATTTCAACTGGGCTTTAGGCCTGTGTTTGGAACGGAGATGGCCTTGGTTACCCTGTATGATGACCTCCTTGACCTATCAGCAGCCTTGAACACCATCGACCATGGTGTCCTTCTGGACAGATTGGCCGGGGTTGGGGTTGGAGGCACTGCTTTGTGTTGGTTCCACTCCTACCTGGCTGGGTGAGTCCAGAAGATAGTTTTGGGGGACTGTTGCTCTCTGCCATGGAGGTTGCATCATGGGGTACTGCAAGGTTCAGCGCTATCCCCCATGCTTTTTAACATCTATATGAAGTCGCTGGGAGAAGTCATCCAGAGGTTTGGGCTGAGAACTCAGCAATATGCTAATGATACTCAGCACTACTTCTCTTTTACATCTCACGCAGGTGAGGCTGTCACCATCATGAACCAGGGCCTGAGCTCAATAATGGACCGGATGAGGGTCAATAAACTGAGGCTCAATCCTGACATGACAGAGGTGCTGCTAGTGCGGGGGGTGTCATCTGACCGCTTGGAGGGGCACTGCCCTGTCCTTCATGGGGTTGCAGTCCTCCTGTGGGCCAGGGTCTGCAGTCTGGGGGTGCTCCTAGATCTGGAATCTCAGGTGGAGTTCAGTGTCCAGGAGCATTTTCCTCCAGCTATGGAGGATGTATCAGCTTCGTCCCTACCTGGACAGAGACTGAAAACAATTACCCCTGCACCAGTAACATCCAAAATACATTAGTGCAATGCGCTCTACATGCGGCTGCCCTTGAAGATGGTCCAGCAATTACAATTGGTCCAGAATAGGACCAGTCAGTTGGTGACGGGAGCCCCTAGAGCTGCCCACGTAACACCTATACTGAAAGATCTTCATTAGTTACCAATTGTGGCCCAGGCCCCATTCAAGGTGCTTGTGTTGACATATAAAGACCTAAACAGCTAGGCCCCCAGTTATCTTAGGGAGCACCCTGCACCCATACGTGCCTACCCGGCCTTTGAGCTCTCCACAGGGAGCCCTCCTGTGTGAGCCATCCCTTAAGGAAGTGAGAGGGATGGCCGCTAGGAGGAGGGCCTTTTCTGCAGCTGCTCCCCATATCTGGAATGCTCTCCTCAAGGAGGTTTGTCTGGCGCCTTCCTTACTTTCTTTTTGGCACCAGGTGGTGAAGACCTTCCTTTTTAAAAAACATTTCATTAACTAATTGCGATATGACCTTTGTTTTGTATTTCTGCTTGTATTTCATTGTTATTTTATTTTTAATGTGTTATTGGTTTTTATTATGCTTTTATCTTGTAATTGTGAGCCGCCCAGAGGTGCTGTGGCACAATTGGGAAGCATACAAATGTTAGAAAGAAATAAAGCAAGCAAGCAAGCAATAAAATGCTAATTCTAAATAAATTAACAACAGTCAAACACATCTCCAAACAATATGTAAATCAAAGCCATATAGCTATTTGCAAAAATTAAACACAGATATTTGAAGCTCATCTTATTCCCAATTGTTTGATACTTACAATTTTTTTTTCTTGTGAATTAGATCCTGAAACTCTCTCTCTTTGGGACGGAACTGGTGTCTTAGGCTGAGACCATCCTGTTGGACTTGTATTGGTAGGGCTTCCAGATACAGCTGATGGTGATCCTTTAGATATTTAGAAAAAGGGGGAAAGATACGAACGTTAGAGAACTTTTGTATGAGAAAATCTTACGTGCAGAAACTGACATGAAATTGCAACTAGATCACGTTGCATTACAAGGCATGTTGTGTGTGTATTTTCCATAATGAATGATGCCTGTTAACTTTAACATAGAAGCATTTTCTACATATAAATTTGTAAAGTGGGAAGTGTCCCTCAGTACACTCAGTTAACTTATTTTAATGAAATACTCACCAGATTCACTGTGACTACGTATGGCATCCTGAAACAAAGAGAAAGGGTATCAACACTTTGGCATATTTTCTGTGGCAATCAGAACATATTAGAAAATTCCTCCATCATGAGAAACTGACTCAGTAGAGCTGAGACACTTCACCACCATTGGGTGGTGGTGGGGAGAGATGTTGTGCATTTTGAATAAATACTAATGTTAACTTGCATAATATATGAAGAGTACTTAATTTTTGAAAGGCTTTCAAGTATGAGAGCCAATTATCTCCTGAAAATTCTGAAGGAACATTTAATCTATATTCCAAAAAAAAAAAAAGCTGTTATTTGCCAACCCACTTGGGGAGATGTTCCAAAATCCAGCTTTTTTAAAGCATACCTTACATACCCTACTATCTACAGCAAGTGCACTTCTGTTTGAGTAGATTGCTCTGTTTAAAACATAGCAAGGAACTGGATTTGTAAAAGTTTCAGATAAGCAGAAATCCACATGTCCCCACTATACCATTGCTACAACTGAGCTGGTTTCTCCTCATGCCATACATGCTACCCTGTGTAAACATGCACAGTTTTGACAGAAGACACAAATGTACTGTTCTCCATGTGTCCAATATCATCCAAAGCACAGTTTAGATAACTGACAGAAATATACATGCCCAAATACCTCACAAAGCAAAACTCAGGGTCAAAACAAGGGCAATGCAGTTCTGCTAAAGCTAAACAGTTCTGGCCCTTTAAACTGCCTAGGAAGTGCCCAGAGCTCTTTGGAGGATAAGCAGGGTATAATGTGATCAATAAAGCCAAAGTAATGAGCATTCAAATCAATTACTAATCAAGCTAGGAAAAACATTAGGCAGGATGGAATGCTACGCAAGAACTGAATGTATGTATGGTATTGTGAGAATTAAGCAACTGGGGACCGTGTCAGGAACCCCAAGAACCCTCTGGGAAAGTAGAAAATATTTCTCTGTGTGCAAGAGGAATAAGGCAATAGCCTTTTTCCTCTTGTTGCAGACGTCTCCTGCCAATTCTGAAGCAGTTCTTTGAGCGACATGGAAAGGGCGAAGCCTAGAAAAGCCCTGGTGTGCACAGGGTGTTCAGTACATGACCCTCTCAATTCCTGCCAGTATTTCACCAACTGTTTCAAGTACTTGTTGCCTACACAGCACAGGTTGCTCTTCAGTGCTTTAAAACAAACCAAGTTCTTCCTGCACAAAAGCATCATCTAGACAAAGATAAAATCACTTTGTGTCACGGTTTTTCCAATTTAACTTAAATATAATGTACCCATTTTTGTACAACAAATTGTTTACAGTATTGTTTTGAGCTGTCTTCTATAATCTCAAGTTTTCATTTACTGAAGTCTTGCTCTGTATAAAACTAAACTATCAGTCTTCATTTCAATACAAATTTTGGGGGAGAACCCTTGCAACTGCTAGGAACCTATGTTGTGAGATTTCAGCCTATGTTTGTATACATTAAGGTTTTTTCCATTATTTCCGTTTACCATTTGAAGATACAACCAGATACATAAGGATAACAGAGAAACTAATAGGTTTACTCCAAAAGGTATGGACTTTACCTTGTTCTTCTGACAGCCTAATTTGGGGTTGACATTCTATTTGATATTATCAACTCTAGTTTTCATATTAGGAACAAACAAACATGCTACACTGATATTTCTAAATGAAACTGTTAAACTACAGTTGTGTTAATTCCCACTAATATGGCCAACTGTTTTAGCAATCCTGTTAACTGAAGAAAGCAAAGGCATCCAGACAATACCTACTCTTCCCCTTAAACAGAATCGTCTGCACCAGGACCTGGGAGAAGCATTCAGGCTGTTATTCTAGTTCAAAGCAATGAGAAATAAGAAGAGAACAGAAGGAGTAGTAAAAAAATAGTTTCCAGCTGCTAAAAGGAAAGAAGTATAGTAGACAACTTGAAAGAAAAGTGAGTTAACACAGCTAATGTGCATGTTACTTTATCCAGGAACTGAAATTTCAAAAGTGACGCAAGAATGCTTGATACAAGTTAGACAAGCAGGCATCCCAATTCTGAAACAGCCAAGTCTAAAAGAAACTAATGAGAAAAGAATCAAGGTATTGGTGAGGAGGGTTGGGAAATTGTAACCCTTAATAGACAGATACATGAACAAAACGTAGTGATAGCTGATGCTGAATCAAGCACAGTTAATACAAGTTTAGCAGATCTGCAAATCTACAAGAACCTGGAGGCTACCAGATGCAAATGGACTCAGAGGAAACTTTCCGGGAAAGACTTCCTAACATGATTCAAGAAGCTATCAATGAGGCCTGACCAACTTGCAATAGCACACACCTTTCCAGAAGGCAAGCATAAACATGAAAACACTCGGAAGACCAAAATAAAGCCCACCCACACTCATCCTATCAGAACATCCAGGAAACAAAATTAGGGAGAATGAGTGTCTATAGATTTCATGAGTCTTATAGACAAGGCTGTGTTTCTTCTATCCTTAAAAATAAAACCAGTATTCTGCAACAAACTGTAAGCATTATGCATTGTACAGATTATACTAATTAAATTGCATATGTAAGGCTTATTTTACCAAGTTTCTTCAGATAGCACTGAAGTACTTCCCTCACTCAGCTCCACGCCTTTCTATGTTGCTCCGACACATTAAAACCTACAGAAAGTCTTAAAGGCCAGGCACTTGTTGAATTCTCTGCCTTAAATCAAAGTATGCTAGATCTTCGTACAATTGCAGAATCATGGGAACCTAAAATCAGGGGAATCATATCCCCAAAGACAGAAACGTTCTGCCATTTTAAAACTGAGCTGCAAAAGATTTCTTTTGCACACTGGAGTTCAGCTAGACCAATATGTAGGGCATGGAAATATAGGCTGTCTCTGAAAATTCCTGGAAAAAAACTTGTAATATCAAAACATAAATGAAAGATATGAGTTTCATTTGTTTGTTTGTTTAACTTGGCTACATATGCAGGAGTAGGAATACCTCAATTATCCGGTTATCCACAGGCATAGCAGTGCTGACCATGTGGACGTTTGGAGTTGATGTGGATCTCTGTCTCTGAGAAAGGGAGCACTCCGGAGGATTTGATGTGTTGAATGTGAAGGCATGGGGTGTGGAGTATCTGTGCTGAGAACTAAAAGAAAAAAAGTCATTATTCTGCTTCTGTACTAGGATCTGTAAAGTTATTCAAGAGCCTCCAGTAGATAAGCCTATTTCATAAGGTCTCAGAATACACCAGGAATAAGCAACATGTCCATGCATTCCCCCTTCCCTGGCTTTGGCAAAGCTTTCCTGTTTCTGAAGCCGCAGTTCCCATAACATCCAGACCAGGAAACTGTTTTAAGCACTGTCTCCAACTAGAATAGCACAGACAGACTGGATCCTAAAGTCCCAGTAAAAAGCATTTGCAATTTTTACCCATGGAATGTTCTTCCATGCCACTGCTAAGCATGAAAGTCACAATATGGGAAGAATTTAAACAAGCCATGTCCAAATTCTCTGCATAATTGTATCCAGCTTGTAGGTGGACTTAGTTAAAACTTTCCCATAATCTTTACAAATCCACCAGAAGGCAAAATGTTTTTCAATTAACCTACTAGCCAAATGTGAATAGACAACAAAACAATTCTGAGGGGACAGCAAGGCACAGGTTGAGTCCAAACCTTCCTCAATTGAGTACATTCCTTCCTTACTTCTCAGCAAAAAGAAACCAGAGCTTGGTTTGCTTTTGTCCTCCAAGCCTAAATTTAAAACTAAGGTTTAAGACTGTGTTCTCATTCTGGTACTTTGCGAATTTGTTGTGACAGCAAACTATTTCTGACTTGTCTAAACGCAGAAGCAATGACAGGCAACCCAGCGCAAGAACCAGAAGACAGTCAAACCACAGTTTGGAACTACATGTGAACAGGCCCTTTTAAAAGAAAACTAACTAAAAGATGAATAAAATCATTAATAACATTAAACATTAGAACTCTAGACCCTAGTGCTTAGAATGCAGTCTTAGAACTGCAGGCCAAAAACTATTTCCTAGCATACCATTTACATAAAATGTAGGAGTTCAGCCCAAAAAGGCCTTTACATACTATCTGAACATAAAACATTACTGTTATGAATTCTGTCACAAAATGAAGATTCAAGTACAACTTACTTAACAGGTATTCGAGACACAGACTCCCGAATTCTCCGAGTTGTCAAAGAAGGTAGTGCAGGCACACCACTATCACCAACATTTGAATGTGGGAATAATCTGAAATGAAATGCATGTAAGACAATAAAAATAAAATCAACAGTGTTTTTTAAAGTTCCCAAAGTCTTACTGATTGAACCAGCGTTCTTGTTCTGATTTTAGAACAGCTGCATTTTCTCACCAGGGAATAAAGAAAATCGGTATAACACTGCAAGTAGCAACTTGTTCTTTCTAGGAATGTGATCGCATTTAAGTGGACCAGAGTAATTGTGACTATTCATCCAATACTAGAATCAGTATCTTACACCTTTACACAAAGACCCTTGAGAAACCTCAGTTCTACAGCTATAACAGAACAATGCAATTCATGCAGGACAAACAAGGGAAAAACACAATTCCAAGTGTTTTTCCCTGTTAATGGTATTACTTCCTGAAATGATCACTTCTACAGAAAAATTATGAAAACAAATATGCAGGCAACTCACAGAAGCCAAATTCCCCATATCTATGATAGGAACTGGAAGTACCAACACATTGTTACAATGCAGTAATGGAAAAACAACACCCAGCAGTGGATTCAATTATGGAACTACTGCAATTCCTGAATTCTTTTTAAATTCTTCAGTCAGGAGCAATGACAATCCAACACGCTGAGCAGAGGATATGAAAAAACTTGTACCAGAGCAAAGAGATGCAACAGAAATAATTTTAGTTGGCAGACAGTGAGGGCAACTGAGGAAACACCCTGAACATTTAGGGAAAACTATTGCTCTTTCACACAGAACTCTGAGTAAAACAGAGTTATCAAGTAGGCCACTTATCCTTGATTTTGTCATTTATAAGCATGACAAAACATCTCACTTCAATGGAATTGCTGTATGATATAGGTAGGAAGGAATGCTTTTTGATTGGCTCTTTTTACAGGATTCAGGCTTTTGCTTTTAGATAGGCATTAAATTTATGCTTGAAGAATTGCTTCCATGTCTGCTAACTAGTTTGTTTCAATAAAAAATTCCTTACAAGAGTTGTCGGATATTGCTCCAGTCCACACACATAGTTGGAACTTTCGTGCTGCAGTGTTCATGGAATTTATAACCACAGGTTTGACACCGGAATCCATTTAGTAAAAACTTCTGGCAAATGTCACAGTATGCAAGTTTTAGAAATGTCTTCCGTGCCTAGAAAATAAGTTTAATAATTTTATTATCATTCATTTTATTATTGTATACTCTAAGAAGTATTCCAAGATCATAACTAAGACTGAATGAGTTGAAGTCAAAATTATTAAATTACTGAAATATTTGTTTCAAAATTAAATGCTTGCATGTTATATTCAAGAAATGATTTCACATTTTACCATTAAGAATCTATATTTTACAAATGAGAATATAGTAATCTTTAAACATCGTTTAATCAGAACACATAATCCTATAATTAACCACTATTAAAATGTTTTAGCTTTTGTAATGAAAATAAATCACATTATAAATCATTCTGTTTTCAACATTTACATAGTGCTGAGCAGGAAAAACTCACTCTACCTATGACTGCTGACTGGAAATAAGAGAAGGGTTTCTCTACACAGAAGAACATAAGAGCAGCACGACATCAGACCAAGGCTACATCATTTTATTCACACAGTAGCCAGCAAGTAGCCCATGGAATGTAAGTACAGTAGCACCTTCCCACCAAAGCTCCTGATGTACAGATTACCTCAGGCCATCCCTGCACGCAGGGGAAAAGGAACCCAGTGGTGGTAGGGGATAAGGCTTAGGGAGAAGAGGCCCATCCTCTGGGACCTTCTACCTCCAGGATGTATCCCAGGAGGCAATTTGACTCCTTGGGCTAGAACAGGTTCTCCCACCTCCTCTAAAGTTTCACCTGTTTATAATAAAGTTGATCATTTGCTGACAAATGATCATTTCTTTACCTTAAAAAATGGTAATCATTCTAGAGCATTCTGCCTTTACAAGGTGTGAGGTGAGCATACCATAAACCCTTTAGTGCACTATAGCTATATAATTAATAATAAAAGCCTCTCAGTCATGCTCCTATAGAACAATTCCAGGTCTTCTATGCATACAAAACTAGAGCAACCTACAAAGTTGTGTGTTGTGAGTGGCACATGATCAAGGAAGTCCACTTGCAATTCTTCTCCAATCAAGGATGCAGCATCTGTACTCCAATCCAGTCTTGCCTTTTTTCTGTAAGAAAAGGAAATATATGTAGCACATTTAGGAAGCTAATACAATATGAAAACTAAAACACTACTGAATCTTAATTACTTTTCTCGGGTATTGGTTTAGAATCTTCAGGAACAGAGCCCCTTTTAAGATGCACAGTCATTACCATATTTGGAAGCAGTTAACACTGTAGACACCAAAACTCGTGCAACTCACAAATTATTTATCCCATGACTGTGACTTAACATGTCATTAAACACAACCTTGAGAGAGGTGAAGTCAGTAAGTTATCATCACTCCCTCAATTTGTTAAAGAAGCATTTGGTATTTAAACAGCACATTTGAGCCTATAAAAAGTAGAATACTCAGGGTGAGAACCACATTAGCCCAAATAAAAGTTTCAAACATGTAACTTAAACAGGAACAAAACAAAAAAAATCAGCTGCCATACAAAATAACTACAATATTGATATCTATAAAATTAAGAATGTTTTAGCATTAAGCTTTAGAAAACAAATTTGTTTCACTTGTAATGCAAATAATTTAACTACTCTGCTTACCTGCAAATCAGATATTTAAGTATATGCAATACAGAAGTGGTGAATTTTGGCTTAATGTGCCCGTGATTTTTTTTACTGTCAAATGAACATTTACAGTTAGTGGCATTAGCTAACAGAACTTTTGAATGAAAGAAAAGCAGGAGAGAAGAGATTTGTAAAAATGAATTTGTCCAAGTTGGCATTCTAATTCTTACCCTTTGTGTTCACTAAGTAATCTAAAAACTGCACAACATTCGGGCTGCAAACCTCTGACTTTGAGAGCTTTCATGAGACAATCATGAAGGGACATTCCATTTCGTACATTCACCTGTTAAATAAAAAAATATATAGTTTTATTATACCAAAAGAGATTTAGAAACATCATAATCTTCCAAATATCGACTAAGTATTACAACATTTTTTAAAAATTCTAGATAACTGCAAGCTATTGTACAATACTCTGAGAACGCAATACTTCAATTGTGGCATTTCACACAAGTAATGCTGCTAATCTCATAACCAAGGATGAAGTAAGTGGGCTAACACTCCCCCACCCCACAGATCCCCTCTCATCTCCCTTGCTTGCCAAAAGCTTCAACTAATATACTCTCTTATGTGGAAGCAAGCCCCACTAGACTCAATGGGACTTATTTCTAAATTGACATATATGGGATCACACAATTAATCATGTTGTTATCTATACTGGTACAAAACATGGTTATTGTTAAAAAGAATTCTTATATTTACCAGATTTTTAAAAAAGCTTAAAAGGGAGCCTGGCTACTGGCTGATTACTATGGCTGGCAGTAGTGTATATGTAATACACAGCAGGCCAACCAAGGAAAATGAGAGGGCAATTTATATGGGAGAGAAAAAGATAAATGGAAGTGGGCCCATTTCTGATCATTTACTGACAGTAAAGAGTTTAGCAGCATTATATCTGCACTAATCAATCTACAGTGTGAAAACCTGTATATTAACTATTTAACTAGCTGATAGCCACAGGAGACAAGGAGTTGCATGCAGACAAATGCATGGAATTCCACAGATAGGTGAGTGGATTGACAAAGGAAGGCACACAGTGCTCCATCCTTCCAGTAGACTGCCAGGAGGGAAGCCCCCACCTTCACACTGCGCCTAGAAATACCAGGGATTGTTGGAAGAAAGACTGGGATGGCTCCTCTGCTAGTCCCCAGCAGATAAATTAAAACATTTTCAAACTAGTAAAGTATGTAGGATTTTTGAACAGGCTGGTATAAGGTGTACTGGTCAGTGAGAGAAAAAAGTCATATAATGGACTTACCAAACACTAATCAACAGATCTCTTCTAGCCCCACTGCAATTAGCCTAAGGTGATACAACTTGCCCTACTGGCAACAATCTACACCTTAATTTTATGGTGTTGATACAACTGTTGCAAGTCTTTAATGCACTGATGACTCATTTTCAGAAGCAGAAAACACAAGAAGGGTTTTCTGACTAACACTATTATCCCAAAGTGTCCATTAGCAAGACCCATTTGTCAGAGACAGAATCACATATTCAGGGAAGTGATACTAGTCTCATTGCTCTTCCCAAAGTAATGTGAATATTGGGCCAGCATGTTGAACAAAACATCACTGTATCCATCCTGAAGTCTCTACATTTTAAACAGTATTAGACTACTAGGGCAGTGGAATGTTTATACATGATGGGAGAAACAGCCAGCCTTTCATCTTGCACAAAACAAGAAACAGACTCACCACTGTGCGTTGCTTGTTAGGCAAGAAAACACGAATGGTATTGCTTGTCTTGGAGGAATCTGAAAGTTTCCCATCATCAGATGCTCTGCGTTGATAGCCGAACTGCTGGACAATAGTAGGTGAAATACAGCTGGATCCATTGAAGACAGAATCCTTTAATCCAATTCCATCAGTAAGAGCCTTCCAAGCTCCATGAATGTGGTCCATTGAGGCAGTCTAAGTAACAAAAACCTTTTAAAAAGAAGGACAAACACGTTCTGAAGACAAGTCTTCTTAAAGGCAAAATCAAAACAATTTTTAATTGATCTACTGCAAAGGAGACATTTGCAACACTAAGGTGTAGGCCAGCGATTGTAATTTATGTCATCAACTGTAAGAAAAACTTGTTAACTGTTCTTCTTTTGTGTGAGTCTTTATAGACTGAGATGTAGACAAGTATCCAGTGTAAATAGAACTGCATGAAGCATATGCATTATTGTTTCTTAGGCACACCAGAGATATTCATTCTTAACAGCTAAAGGAAGGGTAACTTTGAGACAAATACATTTTCTTTAAACCGCTACTAAGAACAAACTGAGAAGATGTTTACATTTACACAATAGCTAAAATGTCAGTGCACACTAGAGTGCTGAACTGGAACTAAGAGTCAAGTCCCCACTGTCATAAAGCTAACTGGATGACTTTGGGGTAGTCACCAATAGCCTAACCTAACTCACAAGGTTGTTGTGTGGATAAAATGGAATGGAAGAGTTTTATATAAGCCACCTTGGGATCCTTGGAGGTAGTGGAAAAAAATGTAATAAAGAAATCAATAATGGTTTGCACTAATATGTCTTGTTTTAATCAAATGCAAACTACATTTAAGGTGTTGGTAATAACTTATAAGGCCCTAAATGACTTGGGTCCTGGATACTAGAAGGAGTGCCTTCTTTCCTATGGGCCAGCCTGCCCCTTGGGATCAGAGACAGAGGGCCTTCTCCGGGAACCCTCTTTGAAGGAAATCAGGAGGGTAGTTACTCAGAGAAGGGCCTTTTTCAATGGTGGCGCCCCAACTGTGGAACATGCTCCCCAGGGAGGTTCGCCTGGTGCCATCGCTCTATTCTTTATGGCCTCAGTTGTTTTCCTGGTATTTTAACAATTAATTGGTTTTATCCTTGTTTTTATCACTATTTTTAGATCCAGTGTGTTGTGCGTTGTTGCTGTTATGGTTTTTGTTCCTTGGTTTTTTTGTTCCTTGTAAGCTGTCCAGAGACTTTTTTAGTAATGGACGGCATAGAAAAGCTTTACATACATACATTTTCCAAAAGAGTAGAAAAGAAGCTAATTCACAACTGCAGTATTAATGAATTGGTGTATTTGTTAACAACCTTTCTTAAGTACAGCTCTTTTCACATATTACTCATACAAAGAGGCGCTCACACAAGCAAAGGGCAGTGAGGTTTTGCTGGTGGCCCCATCCCAAAGGTCACACAGGTTCCCTTCGTTCCATTAGCTCATAAGAGTTCAGCATAGACATATGCAGGGCAAAAGCCAAGGAATGCAGCTTCTGTAGCATCAACACTGGATAAAGGAATACTGCACAATAGCAATGCTTCTCGATTGTGTAAGCACACTTTCACATAAGCAATCTTTTATATTCAAGATTTTATTACATAGTTTGCAAGCTGTCAAAGGTATTTTAGGCTGCAATCCTAAACAAACTTAACAGGGACTAAGCCCCAGTGAAACAGGATAAATTACTTCTCAGTACACATGCACACGGCTGTGTTGCTAATACACCAATCTTCTAAGCAATTAGCAAATGTAAATAAGCCTGCATGTGATAATCTTAACATAGGTGCCCTTTTGAGATACTAAAGTGTAACAGAATTTAACCGAAGTTATCACTTATTACAAAGCTCATTTTTATATGTTCTTCTTGAGAACCTATTACAACTTTGTAAGTAAGCTCACAAGGAATGGAAATGAAGGGAAGCTGTCACTGAGAAGTATCTGCCTTAGGTGCCGACTGATCTGTCTGGGCAGAATAGTTTTGATGATACCTCATTGTGGTTGGACATTGCAATAATACATGTTAAAGTGGGATGCTGCAAGAGAAAACCATAACACTCAGCCTGAACTCCATCCCCTGGCTAGCTGTGGAGTAGAAGAAGGTTTCTTCCAGAATTCCCTTGCCACCCAAGGAACAAAGGGAGCACTGACAAACCAATCAGCCTGTGAATTCAGACTAAACCAAGTCTATGATAGGATCCTTCACTGGCACTTCAAGCAGTTCAGCCTGGAGTCCTGAAGAAGCAACTATACACAGAAGCTGCTCAACAGATTGGAGATTATTCTCCAGAATGATGGTGAGGAGTGGCCATGCATCTGAAAGATGAAAGTAGAAAACAGCTGGATGCTAAGAAATCTGACCAATAATCATCCATGTCAAATTCTAACTGCACGGCTAACTGAAATAGTATAATTAGTAGTCACTGTCCAAGCAGCTGAGGCAGTGCAAGAATCAATGCTGAAGAAACCACTGGAACCAACCTTGAAAGTGTTGGGATTGACATCTCTGAATGTCAGTGAAGCCACTGCCTACGGCTTAGCTAATGGTTCCAGTGGTGGGGAACAATGGCTGCCACCAGTATCATTTGTGGCAAAATTGGAGGTCCTGGGCTGGGAGATCTCCTATAGGCTAAGTAATTCCATTGGTTTGAAGGTAGATAGGAGTTGAAATACCACTATAATAGGTATCCCTATAAAGTCTTCAACGAGAATATCTCTATGGAGAACCATGTCCTCTTTGGGAATAAGAGACAGCATAGGAGTGACATGCCAAGCTTTATATTTCTTTTCCTTTAGCAGTTCATTCCCCTGGCCTTATTTATTCATCTGTGCAATCCCACCCAGTACTGGTGAGGTGGCAGAACCATGCTTGCCAATGCTGAAGCCACTCGGTCTGAAGTGCTCAAGGAAACTAACATTCAGAGGACTTCCAAGATGGACAGTACTGAGACTGAGGAAATCAAACTTATTTTTAGAGACGGTTTCAAGCAGATTGAGAAAGAAGTGGACTCTGTTGCATGGAACTGGATGCCTGCAAGACTCATCCTGAAAGTGCTGCATGAAGGCATTTTGTCTCACTTGCTTCATAAAACCTTAGCAACAAATGAACATTTTAATGAGGTGGTCTAAACACAAAAGGCAAAGGTTGGGTTCATTTCCCACTTTCTCCCATAATCTGCACACTTAGGAATTAAGCCCAGAGGGCCACAGACCTCTAGGAGACAGCTGTGACATGTGGCAATCCACCCCTCACCCAAAAAAAAAACTCAACTGCACAACTGAAAGGCAGAATACAACAACAACAATATATATATAAAGGGAGAAAATCTAGAACAAAATCATTTGCTTACTCAGCTCAATCCCCTTACTTTAAATGATCATAAAGAAAGGGCTGCTGTAGTAGTCAACATGAAACTGAGGGGAAAGGAGGGAGTGCCACCCTGAAATATGGCAGCAGGGGAACTTAGGGAAGGTTTCCCACCAAGCACTCTCAGCTCTACAAGGTTCTGCATAAACACAAAACCTACAAGTGAACAGACCATAAAGAAGAACCAGAAAGAGTCCTCTGCAGAAAGGAGCACAAAAGGAGTGGTGAGGGGGATGGCATGCCTGAGCTCAGTACCTTCATCACCAAGAAAACATGGTGGCTGAAATGCTTCCATCAGAACGGATTATGAAGATTGTTGTTCTTTTCAAACAGCAAGATTATAATTTTAAAGCTACTAAATATATACCTACTGGATAGCAGAATATTCAAAATTAAGGAAGCAATCTAAAATTTCCAATTGAAGAGCCATGTTCCTGTTAATAGCAATTTTGAATATTTGAGTCTTGCAACATGACTCACAGAAGTGTTTGAAGAAGTTCTGTACTAGATCCTGGACTAATCTATGAAATGCCTCTACTGCATGAGAAAACTGAGTCAGTATACTTGTAACCCTTGCCAGCATCAACATTTCTAACAGATCAACCAACTGCCATTTCTGTCCACTTTTCTTATCAGGAGTAGCTAGTAAGATAAAACACTGTCAGTACTTAAGGGCTGATATCCATACTCAGAAAACATGGCACTTCTATTTGTGTATCTATTCTTTGTCCATCTTGTTGGTTTGGTACCTTATATTCCAGCCTCCTCTACATGTATTCAAGGTGGTTTTCCCCTAGAGTTATCACAACAAGTCTGTGAAGGTGGTTAGGATGACACAGCAACTGTCTCAAGGTCACCCAGTGAGTTCCATGGGCTAGTGCAGGGGTCGGCAACCTTTAACACTCAAAGAGCCATATGGACCCGTTTCCCACACAAAAGAAAACACAGAAAGCCGCAAAACCCTTTTGACATCTAAAATGAAGATAACACTGCATATATCGTTTTTTACCTTAATGCTATGTATATCTTCATTATGATTTAGCTGCAGCTCTTGTTCAGTCACTAAAAACTTATTTTTAATCTTACATTAGAAACTAGGACTCCTTTCATATACTTTGACTCTTCAGGAAGCTGTTCTTCTATTCAAAGTCAGTGCTAAAGGGCTGCATGCATTAAACAGCAAACCCCATACGTTCGTCAGCAGTAAAAGCAAATGAATTTACCCATTTATCATTTGGTTTGGTTTGGGTCTGGTTTTCTTCAGAAACTTTTCTCTTCTTCGATTTATCCATGGTTGGCCTGGGGGGTGGGGGAGCTCAGTAAATCGGCATGGGTCTGCAGATCGGAGATATAGGTGTGTTTAGTGACTGATTAGCAGATAAACAGTCAAGTGCTGTGAATTGTGACAGGTCCCAAGCACAGCTTTTAACATTCAGATGAAGGAGATTACATTGGGACAAAGAGAATCTTGTCAGTAGGGTTTCGTGTAACATGAGAGCCTGCAGGAAGCTTGTTTAGTAGAGGAATGTAGTGATTTACTTAACTAGCTGATTTACTTAACTAGCTAGTGCTGCGTTCCTGAGTGGAGCTTCGAGCAGACCAGAGGCTGTGCCGGCGCGTGCTGTGGGCGCGTGTTGTGACGGAGCCGCAGCGGAGGGGTTCAAGAGCCTCATGCAGCTCCGGAGCTGCGGGTTGCCGACCCCTGGGCTAGTGAGATCTGAACCAAATCTTCCTGCTCTTAGCCTGATACTCTTAACCACTACATATAACAAACTTCCTTGAAGGTGCTCTAGTCATCCGAAGTGCTACTACATTTTATGCCCTCAATCTTACAAGGGGGAAAAGAGAAAAAGAAAAGAGAGCAAGAGATAAATGAAAGGACTTGCTCAAAGTCACACATTAAGCTTCCTGGCTCTGTTTACTAGCATGGGACTTTCATTTGAGAATCCAAACATCAAACAGAACTCCCTATTAACAGAAAAAGAGTTACAAAAGCCAGGAACTGTGGGGCTTTTTTCTAGCTAAAGATCCATGGGATTGCACCCTAGGACACCTAAATCCTTTTCGCATGTAGTGCTGCCAAGCAAGGTCTCCTCAAAACATAACTTTATATAATCTTTTTCCAAATGTGGTCTTGTTGGTTTCAACAGTGTTCCAAGCCTATTAAGATCACTTTGAAACCTGATTCTTTTATGGTGTTAGCTGTCTTTCATAGCTTTGTGTTAACTGCAATTCTGATAAGCATACCTCTGATAAACATCCTCATCCAAGTAACTTATAAAAATGTTACATACCTCACTGCCTAGAACAAAAGCCTGTAGCACTGCACTTGAATCCTCCCTCCAGTTTGAAGCAAACAATTATCTACTCATTAGGTATGGTTGCTCAACCAGTTGTGGGGCCACTTAACTATGGTACTGTTTATCCCTGATTTTACTATCTTGTCAATAAAGATATAATGGAAAACCTTTTCTAATACTTTGCTGAAATCAAAATATATTATGTCTGTGGTATTCCCATGATCTATCAGGCTAGTAGCTTTATCCAAATAAACAAACAGATGATTGGTCTGACAAAATTCATTCTTAGGCACAGTTTTATAAATCAAATCGTATCTTAATAAACCCATGCTGGCTCCTAGCAGTCAATGCATTATTTTCTAGATTATTTTCAACCAGCCAAGTTGTTCTAGTCTGACTAGGACTGATGCTGGTCCATAATTTCCTAGATTCATCTTCCTACTTTTTTAAAGAAAGAAACATTAGCCCATCTACAGTCTTCCATTACCTCAGCTCTTCTCAAAGATTACAGACAGCAGATCTGAAATAATGTCCACAAGATATAGCCCTGAAGATTTAACCTAATTTAAAATAGGCAAGTGTTCTCTAACAATCTCCTTACCTACCCTGGGCTGCAAGTCCTCCCTTATATTGTCCATCTTACTTGGCCCAGGTCAACAGAATTCTTCTTACAAGAAAAGACCGAAGCAAAACAGGAACTGAGTAGTTCTACCTTCTCTATCACTTGTTAATACTTTAACATCTTCAATTTTCTTACTGATGTAAACACAGCTAAAGAAGCCCTTTCAGTCAAACACCTAACACTAAAGTACAAATTTAAATATTAAAACCTGGCATATTTTCTAGTGCAGAGGTTGAGGAATCTCTGGTCTGCCGGCTACACATGGCACATAAAGCTTACCCAACAGGGCCCTAGCCTTCCTGCAGCAATTAAACATGGAAAAGCCTCTTGCAACAACAGGAATAATTCTTCCAAGGACGAATTCCTTCTCTGGGATAGAGGAATGCTCCACAGTCATAAGGAAAATATCAGTTCTGCCCGCCCTACAATACTGCAACATACCCCACTCAAATCACCTCCTATGCAGCAATTTGGAAAATGCCCTCTGTTGGAGCTTGAAAGGCAATACAGGAGAATCACAGATCTGGCGTCGGTTGCAACTGCAAAGAATTTACTCTCCCCGTAACTCAACAGTGTAGTCCCCAGAAAGTTCCTCAGGAAGAAATGCATCCCTTTGGTCAAAAAAGATTATATACTTCTTTGACTTCCTATAGGCTACTACTAATTTGGTTGCATTGTGTAAAAAGCAAATTTTCTTTCATGTTTTCTACAGAAGTATTGCAACTGTTTCTGAAGTTCACATTTTCCCATGGTTATCATTCTTGCATGATAATATGCAGCAGACAAGATAGCATTGAAACTTAGAAGCTAAGCTATCACTTGTACTTGTGAGCAAGAAAGGGCAGGACTGGAATCCAGCTTCGGCTCCAAGCAAAAGGACTGATCAGTAAGAGTAGATAAAGAGTATGCATACATAATTTTAAAATACACTGGAGAAAAATTACTTATCTGTGCAATCATGAAGGGGAAAATAAAATTATTAATTTTCTATTAAATTTATTCATTACCTATATTTGCCTGCCTCCCAACAACATGTAAAACAAATACATTAACTCTTATAATGTTTTTACATAGAGAAGTTCAAACTTTGCAAATTTAGCTGAACTCTATTACTGACTTTTACCATTTGTAATTTGTATTTTACATTTTTAAATGCAAAAAATGTTAAACCATTCACCAAGAAAGGCTGATAACAATGTATGGATTATTGAAAAATACCTCATACAAAGCAGGAAAGATTCCAGGTAACCCATTTCCCACAAATGCCTTAAAGTGTGATAAATGACTCCAATGAATCAGAAATATTCTTTCAACCCTACCTTGCTCATGCCCCAATCTAAAAAAACTTTAGTGAGTATTCAGCTCTATAATAAATGAAATAAAAGTAACTGATAGAGGAAAAATGTCTGAAGAGTACCCCATGAACTTGGTGGTGGAATTAGGAGTTACTGTGCTGAATCCAGGCTTTAAAGAGCTACATAAAATATAAACACAGCCAATAAACAAACTAGCATTTTGTAAAGCCTTGAATTATACACTCCTTAAGCCTTGGGTCCTCAAACTACAGTCTGCGGGCTGGATCCGGCCTGCCATGCCCATTTATCCAGCCCGCCTCAGAGGTCTTGGACTCACCGCGCACACGTGGCGAGGCAGCAGGTTGCTCGCACGGAAATAGTTTTGGACTTGCTCGCAGAAAATGATCTCCGCACAAGCAAGCTGCTGCCTTGCCCTGTGAGCCCCCGCCTCACACATGTGCCCCTCACCGGCCTGCACCCCCCACTGGCACCACCTTGGCAGCCCGCACCCACCACCGGCATCTTTCAACTGGCCCTGTTGAAAAAGCTGGAGGCCCCCTGCTTTAAGCAGATAATGCACACTACTGTGTGCAGCCTATGGCCCTTGTAGAAAGAAGAGCCCACACAGCAACACAGTGGAAATCCCTCAGTGGGAATATGAGTGGTCAGGACATGGGGAGAGAAAAGGAAGGAGGACAGGATTAAGTATTCCTTTCCCCTGCTGTTCCTCTGCTCATGTTAATCCTCATAACTATTTGCATCATGTGTACCTATACTTTTGTACAACATGTACATCTTCATTTGTTTAGCTGTTAACTGCAACACCCAAAACGGTTTGCTGGGAAACCTTTGTGTATCTAACTGTTAGCAGCGGCGACTAGCAATTCCACAGGTCTATAAATGGGACAAACATCTTTTCCTAAAAGTGGATCTGAATTTTTACAGCAATTTTAATCTCGTAGGTTTGGGAGGGATTAAAATTGATGTGTGTGTGTGTGTGTATTTCTGAATGATTTAAAGCAATGGCATTTAAACACAAGGATGACGCTTTCATTTACAAGATATAAACAGAAGTTTATGTAATGACTACTAGGATAGTCAAATGAAATGATGGAGGGTTGCTTTTTTAATTCGTATTTCTTAGCAGCACAAGATGACTTGGTAGAAAAATCACTAAAACTATTACACTTAATGTATGAAAGACATTATGATGAACTCAAAGGATATGAGTTCTGAATCTGTAAAGTTTAGCATCATGGAGTGCATTTGCACCAACCTACACACACACGCACACACACACACTTAAAGGCAAGATGAAAAACAGAGACCAAAAGTCACATATGGCTTTAAATAGGGCTGGGCAGAAAGCTGATCTCCAAAATTCAACTACAAGAAGCCCATACCAGCATGGCCAATAGACAGGAATGCCTGGCGCTAGAATCCAAAACATCATCTTCTGCCAGCCACTGACCTAAAGTAAGATAATCCTTGCATTCCAAACCCTAATAAATCAAAGGTTGTTCTACATTTAATTTCCCATTCCTACAAACATGGAAGCTCATGATAACAGTTCAAAACTGAATACAGGCAAGTCCCCAGGTTAAGAACATTCAAGTTACAAACAACCTGTACTTACAACTGTCATAAAGCCTATTAATTTAAAATTCCAAGTTAAAGACAAACAGTCCATATTTTTTGGAGTTTTGCAACCTACTGTGGAAAACTGTCATCACCATAGAGGGAGAAGCAGCAAAAGGGGAGAGAGGGAGGGCCTCCAAAGCATGCACAACTGCCCCACCCATCTAGAGAAGGAAATCTCTACAGCATTCTTCTTTGCAATGAGGAGCACTGATGAACTGGTGGGTGGCTATTTGCATTTTTTCCAATTTTGCAGGATTCCTTTGCCCCTAACCCCTGCAAATGTGGAGAGCTGACTTTATATGTAAGTGTTTAAGTGTTGTACATGCATTTTATATGCGTGATCCAACTTACACACAAATTCAACTTAAAGATGTTCTCAGGAACAGAACTCATTTGTAAACTGGGGACTGCCTTTACATGCAAAAAGCCTGAATTCTTTAGCAAACCTCACTGTTTTCAAGGCCTAATCAAAATGTTTTACAATAAAGTAAGATAACAATTTCAGGATAAGGGCTGGAGTACACATTACATTTTGCCACAGAGATGCTGCCAAAGTCACCATATTGGTCATAATGTATAGAAATACTTACTGTGCGGAGCTCCATGATCATGTTATGAACTTCCATACTCCTGTTTTCAGCAGTATCGCCACCATGGCAAATGTAGTTATGTGCTCCAGCCCTAAGAATACCAAATGCAATATGTCCATCATAACTAAGCTCACACGCCATACATTAAAATAATATACCATGTATAATCTACATGAAATATACATGTTGGATAAACTCTTCAGCACATTATAGTTTCCCATTGCCCTTCTTGGTAAATACAAAATCACCAAAATTTTTGCTAGACACATTTTCCACCACAACACTGTATGCCATGACTAATCAGCACCTAATGAAACAAATTGATTTTGATGTATATGTATGACCTGAAGATTCACTGAGGAAGCCACCCATTCATACATATTTTGTTTTAAGCAAACCAAAAGAGCCAGTGTGTGGGTTCGAGTCCCCGCTCAGCCATGGAGCCAGCTGGGTGACTTTGGGCCAGTCACAGACTCTCAGCCCAACCTACCTCACAGGGTTGTTGTTGTGGGGATAAGATGGAGGAGGAGAGATGATGTAAGCTGCCTTGAGCCCTTTGTAGGAAAAAGGCAGGATATAAATCCATAAATAAATAAATAAATAAATAAAAAGAAAAACAGAGCCTACAAATTAAATTTATGGATTCCAAATAACTCATTTTCAGTTAGAACTCTTAGGATTATCAATAAGTTTTTATATCAATAAGCATAAAATAAAGTTACTCTGCTCAGGTCCAAAATGGAAAATCTCAAGGGTCTGGCATTTTCTGCCTCAGCTCTGATCATACACATTGGAAGATTCAAGCCCAGTATAGTGGGTAAGTTTTTTGGCTAAGTTCTTTGATTACTTTCTAGCTATGAAGTATACTGGGTGTCATTGGGCCAATCACTCTCATTCACTTACCCTGAGTTAAAGTAACACCAAATACAAGTACAGTGAAATAAGCATGGAAGGAAAATAAGGAATACATCAGGAAATTGTCTTATGTCATCTCTACTTTCCTCTACTTTTATGTGTTTCTTAATCTATTGACATTTGCTGTCCCTGGTAAAGATATTCTATACACTACAATAATCTTTTGCTACAAATAAAATGCTAATTAACCCCACAAGACACAAGCATATTATAATATGATACCCAATGTCTAACTTTTCAAACTCTGGAGATGGGGATCTACTTTTGCCATCTTTGGTTTTTCACTGGTAAATTAACTTGTATCACATCAGGGCACTCATTCTAAAGTATAATATTTTATATGACATTTAGCAATTACCTAATTCAACAACCAAATGGAAAGAAAGAAGACATCCTAGTCACTTCCTTCCACCAATTAAACAAGAGAAAACATTGTCATTTGGATCCTAAGTCTGCATGAGTTAAACGGCACAAGGGATGTTCACACTGCAGCAAAGGCAACAAGTGATTTTCATTGAGTTTCCCCTTCTCCAGCAGGCCCCTGTGCCTTCCAGAATTCAATCTCAAAAGCTGAGGGGACTTGTAGAACTCTGGACACAATGGTGCTAGGGAAATGCTACAGGAGAAAAGGAAAAGGTGTAAAAATCGCCTCCTCCATCCCATGCCATCTCTGCCACCAGGAGCCTCCGCTGAATCAGAATCTCTTCTGTTTGTAATGCTGCATTCTCCCTCTGCAACTAGAAGAATTCTGACAAGTAATGCTTCAAAAGCCAGTGGCAAATAGCAGCCTTGTAATTTTGAGGATTTTTTTTCTTTGGGACTGTAGCCATAAGAGCAATAGTCAATATATTCACAGACTTGTGGATAAAGGTCAGTGTTAACATTTAGACATTGAAGCTTCTAGCCACAGAAAAACAACTTTACTGCCAAAATAATGACAACAGATGTATTAGCCAACTGTGACACTATTTGTAGGGTTTCAATTCATTCTCAAAAATACTTATGTTAGCTGATCCAGGAAAAAAACTGAAAAGCAGGGAGAAAACTTAAATCCTCATTTTTTTTACTCATACCAACTACTCAAAATTTTGATGTTTGAGAAAGTTGCTTGTTTTTAATAAAAGTTTATCCAAGATCTTATGGACTGAACATGACCTCTAAAACAATCTGTGGCTGAAGTCCATACATTTTCAAAGTTGTAATGGGATATACAGAAAAAAATGCTTTAAACAGCATGTATACATTTGGACTATGTGCATGAATAAATGAAATAGGCACAAACATGCTTTAATCAACACATAAATTCAAGGAAGAGCACAACAACAATATGCAAGGTAACACACAAAATTTTCATTTGAAAAGGAAAAATATCCCTGATAATTACAATCCAATATGGGCACATGAAAGAATTTGCTTCACAAGATGGAATTTGGAGGACTTCGATGAACTTAAGTTTTGCTTGTAATCAAATCCCTACTCAGAGCAGAAGTCTTATTTTAATGTTTGTTTTTTCTGTAAAGTATGATTTCAGTCTTAGCAGGCATAGTTAAACATAATTCAGAGGCAGTTACGCCACTGCTATTTTACTTACAATCTACAATCATACAGCAGAAACTAGCAGCAAATGTATTACTACAGCACAATAAACCCCAAATTAAGTAGCTATTTAAATATTTTAATACAATATCTTAATTAATGCAATATGAAGTCTTAAAATTTGCTATCCATACATTTAGAACCTAAATATGCTTACTCGGGTCCTGCTGAACTCCATGGAGTCTAATAAAAAGTAAATATACTTAGTATTGCAGCCTTCATTGACTTGACTGAGACAAAAGGCCAGCTCACAGTGGCTTAATTTGCTTGTGAGGGCTATTGTGCTTTCCTGGCCACTATTTTTGCATGATATCCACAGATAACCCACAAATAACCCTAAAATAAGTTATAGGTTATTTGACTTATTGAGACAAGCCAAGGATTAGGGAAACCCCCTTTGGCTTGGGTCCATACAACATTACAAACCATGACAATCATAGTGCCAGTGGATGCCTGTTATGACACAGCAGGCCTTGTGGATAAATAAAGTCATGATGGGGTATCATATCATGTGAAAAGGGTAAATGTATAGATGTCTTACCAGTGAGACAACTGAAATATTTTTAGTCTACAGATTCCTTTAACTTTCCGAATCAAAATGATTGTTTCCAATTTTAAAGAAAAGCAACAACTGCTTTAACTGTATATAAACTATTTTTATATCATGGTGCAATGCTAGCGATTTTATAAACATGAAGTTTGTATGCTGTACCAGAGCTATTACTAACAATAATAGAATCGAAAGCATAGCACAACATAACTGTAAATGCTATCTGGAATGATCCTCACTGACTTGACCGAGACCCACATTTCTCTACAGACCAAGAAAGGTGGAATTGCTCTAGACACAATATTTCCACCCAAATGTTATGGCAGGATTACCACTAACACTAGCAACCAATGGACATGAAAAGTTAAAACAGGTTACTTTGAAGAAACTGCAAGGATTATTCCTAGGGCACTGATAGGGCTGAACTACTGGGTGCGAGGCTAGGACCTACAACCCAGAAAGCCCCCAAACACTACTACCACTACTACTACTATTTTACATTTCCATACTGCCCATAGCTGAAGTTTTCTAGCCAGATCACAACATTTTAAGTCACCCATCCAGATTTCATCCAGGCTCAACCCTGCTTAGATTCCACAATTAGGCAGGATCGGGCACTTCAGACTATATGGAGGCTATATTGCTGTATGTATATTATTAAAAATCCTTTCAGAAGATTGTCTATGTGTAATCTCTTCTCCTGACCAAGTGTGCTGATTTTCCCTATGCATGCTCCCCACCTTCATCAGCAGCATCTTTGCTCTTTCTCTCTCTGTTTCAACTTTGGAAGATGTGCCCTGCAGCTTCATTTCTCCAGGATGCCTCTAAGCAACTCCATGTTGACCCAGAGGTTACTGTGTGTGCCTGTCACTTTATTCTACAGCATGCATGGACTCTTCTAACAGATGAAAGAAATAGAGAGAAGGAAAAGTTGACATTGTTTAGTAATGAACAGGACAGAGAGAGTGGATGAAGAAGCACAAGAAAGGGGACAGAAACAAGAGAGGACTCACCAGACGCAGGGAAGGGTAGGAAAAAGAACAATAAGGGGGAGAAGCTACATACTCTTCCTAAAAGCCTTCTTTCTCTAGTTCCCCTAGTCTGACAGCACAACTGATTATTCCATTGCCCATCATGATTATTCCAGGAGACAGACAATATTAATTTCTACAGCCATGCAGTATATTAGTTTAGGGATCTATTTTTCAAGTTAGAAATTGACAGAACACATTTCACCTAACTCAACTTGCTATCATATCAAATGTTTTGCAGAGCATTTGGTACTGAACCCATTTTCTTACATACAGAAAAATACATTCCCTTATTTTACCTCTGAAATGTTTGTAACAGACACAAAAGGTCATTATGCTCATAACTCCTTGAACTCAGAGCTTAGGAACATCATGTACAGACAGAAAGAGCAGTTGTGGCCATTGTTGCCTCTCCATCTTCCCACCCTGCATTTTTGCTACACTGGCTTTTTTGCCTATCTAGCAAAAGTGTTTCAGAGGGAATGAGGGTGAAAAGGCCTCAGAGATAGCTGGTATCATGACCTCTCCAGTCTCCTCCACTCCCTGCCCATCATAACTCTCTGAGATTGTGTTCCCACCACAGAGACCCCAGAAAACCAATAACTGCATCATATATTCCAATTCTTCAGTGCACTGGAACACAGCCAACAAATACAGATTAATTCTGCTGAGAACTCCAAGATTCAACCTTATCCTTAAACATGCTAACAAGGTAAATAGGTAAGATTGGAAGTTTATCTAGGCATGCTATATAAAATATCCCTAAAAGTACCAACATGTTAATTAACAAAGGAAAACTCAAATGAGCCTAATCCTATTTCTATCTACTGTGCTATCCCATATTGGAGCATACAAAAAACAGAGCTTCCTGCAGAATGTGGATGTTAAGAAAAACATTTAAATCCACTGGCTGTATTCACACACAACAATAACCAGAAATCCTGGTTTAATGAATCACAGCATACAAGCAACTCATACATTCCAGCTTCTCTCCTCCCTTCATAAACTAGCTTTAAAGCAGGTTTGCGAATCCTGGCTTGTTTAGGTAGACTTAACCTTAGATTCAAACACCATTTCTGGTGTTTGCTCCATTTCTGGTTTCTTTACCCACTTGCATGAAGGGGGTAGCAAATGGGCTACACATCCCAGCAAGCAGTTTGTTCCCACTGTTGTTTAGTACACCAGGCCTCCTGCTTTATCATTATGGGCAAATGAGGTTAGTGCCAATAGGGCAAGCGATGCTACAACGTAAGGCACTACAATAAATATGATACCTCTATAGCCCTTCCCACCCTTACAAGAGGTCTGTTTCTTCTCAATGCTCACAGGAACTATATTGTCTTATAGTCATTTACTATTGAAATAAAATAGTCTTTAAATCAACAAAGCCTTAGATCTGGAGGAAAAAAAGAAATAAGGAAAATTGCTGCAACCCTGGGGGAACTAGAGTACAAACCCTCCACTGACATTTAAGTTTTCACTTAGCTGTTTGAACAGTAAGTCTTCCATGACCCTCATTTAAAACATGATATCCCTCTATAAGTACCTCAAAGTCTGTCACAAATGGGAGGTCAAGATCTCTTCTCGCTGATACCAGAGTGCAGGACACGGAATACTCCAGTCAAGCTGTGACAACCCAGATTCAGGCTAGATATTAGGGAAAGTTTCCTCACTGTTAGAGCAATGCAACAGTGGAACAAGCTGCCTAGAGAGGTTGTGGGGACTCTCACACTAGAAACATTCAAAAAGAGACTGGACAGCCATCTGAGTGGGTGGTGTAAACTGGTATCCTGAAACAGCAGGGGGTTGGACCCGATAGCCTTCATGGCCCATTCCAACTCTACTGTTCTATGATTCTATGAAAAGTAGGGCTTCATGAGCAAAGAAATTCTGCATATGCTTGTACTCTGTTGATTTTTTGACTGCTCTAGTCATATGGTGATAGCTTATGTGAACATATGGGAGACAGTGCGTGCAAGCTGATCTTTTGTCTTTGAAGCCAGAGAGGATTTTGCTAGGAGTTGTTTTGGTCTCATTAGAGATTCTAGAAGGGCTGCAAAACAGGTGTCTGTGATTCAAGGAAATGTATGGTTTACACACCATATTAAAAGGAAATGCAGGAAAAAAGTTGAAGATCATGCAGTTATGAAGGAAGAGCTTTCATTCTATCATAAATTTCATTCTGTTTTTAATGTCAATGTGAAATCAGGAAAAATATGGGATCTACTCTATGGAACTCCAAAGCACCTGAAACATATCAAGTTCAGAAATAGAAGAGGTTTTAATAAGACATTCTATAGTACTTCATGACAGAATGAACCGAGTCTCTCATTTCTGAAACAGTTCTCTGTACACTAACTAGGAGGCTATGCACATCAATGTTCCCGAGCTTGGTGACCTCTAAATGCTTTGGAGTACAGTTCCCAGCATTCCTGACAAATGGCCATGCTGGCTGGCCCTGATGAGGCTTGAAGTTCAAAACAACTGGAGGGCACCAGGCTGGGTGCCCCCAATATATTATATAAACATATGCTCAGAGTACACCAAAAGTTCATGTAGCTATTCTCTTTAAACATCAAAGATGCCACACTGCATCCACTGGATCAAGCCTATTAAGTTCGTATGAAATCAAAATACCTTTTGGCAAGTACTACAGGATTAAACAGAAATATTTCCCACAATAAACAAACCAGTTATACTACCATAGATCACAAAACTGATTCCACATTGATTAAACGTAGTAGAACCAGAGCCTAAGAGTGTTCTACTTCTGCGAAGTCTGCACTAGCCCTTTCTTTAGGACCTATTCACACAACACATTTCTCTTACCATGCAAGTCCTACAGATAAAAAAACAACAACATATGAACAAAGGACAGCAGAAATCCCATGACTGTTGAAGCATTTTTCCCAACAGCTGTGATCACAGCAATTACTGCTACCCATAAATATAATCACATTTCATAAGGTGCCATGTCTATCAACATGGGACAATTGGGTCCATTCATATACATACAAATTCTGACCCTTAATGTCCAACTACACACATTCTAAACTAGTGCTAGAATGTCTGCTACTAATTAAAGAAAGACTCCAAGAAAAAGTAGACCTCATTAAATCTTTCCCATAGCAGGAAAAGTATAACATGCATACAAGAAAATTCCTTGAATAGGAATATGGGATGAGCACACCGAATTCTGTGAAGTTAGGAAAAGCAAAGAGAAACAGATTAATAGCCTCTATAAGGAAATAGTTGGCAGAAAAGGGTATTTGCTAGTACTACAGTGGCATGAAGCTAGATTCAAGACCAGTCAGTCAAGAAATAAATCACACACAAACACATTCCCATGTAAAGTCTTGCCTCAGAAGTCTAATTAATTCTGTTTTTCCATCCAACAGAGTAGCTAATGTCCACCCCCCACACACACACATTGAAGGTCTACGAAACTTAATTCATTGCCACAATATAGCGAACTGCTGAAGTACAGAAACTAAGCATTTAATCCAAGAAGACCCTTATTCAAATCTTACTTCAGCTATGGTACCCTTAGAATGGCTTTTGTAAACCACTATTTCTTAGCCTACTCCTACATCCAACATATACACACCCCTGCAACGTAGTTATACTAACTTATTTCATATGGCATTTATAAAATTACCAAGACAATATATTCAGAACATACAGCGAACTCTTGAAAGCACCATTTATATAGCAAGTGTCATTAATATAGTTATGGTCATGAAGTTCTAGTTGTTTTAATACATTTACTATAATGATGATGATGATGCCCTTTTATAACAAAATATATTTCAATAAAGTTATTCCCCAGAATTTAATATTAAAGCAGTATAATCTGAAGGTACAAGAGGCAGCCGTCATACTGAAGCTATGTAGGTCTTGGTCTGACCAGCAATTGAAGGGAAGACTGTCTAGGAACCACATGGAGCTACCTAGCAGTTCCATGATAGGAGAAAGGTGCGATATAAAAATAAACAAATAACATTTATAAGACATGAATGAAATCAAAGACAGAAACAGAAACAAAAAGACAAAGGGATTTTAAAAATAATTTATTATTTAGCCTATGTAGGGCTTCTAGAAAAAAGTATTTGCTGGCAAATACCTACATTCTTTCCTTATGATCTTTTTTCTGGCCATAATGCAAATAAAACTAATTTCAGTTACTGTCCTTTAACTTAAAACCACAAGGACAGATCTACTGGAATAGGTAAAAATAGCACTACTGAAGATGCCAAAGGAGAATCTTTCCACTATATGGCCACTGCTTAAACTGCAATATCAGCTGGTTTCTTTTTATAACCCTCTGGCGTGCATATATATATATATATATATATATATATATATATATATATCTGAACCACATTAACACAGTATATTTTAAAAGGTTGCAAAAGAAGACTCAACATTCATTCACATTCAACTCTGCCCTTTTTATTTTCTTAGATTTTAGTCTATTTCCAGGGCCATTTGTTTTTGTTCTTAGCAAACAAACATGCATCTAAAAAACAAGAACCTGGCCTTCCCTGCTTATTGTCTGATTCAAGCATACCATAATGAAATATCACTTCTACTACAGAAGCAGCAAGTCCTTCTAACACAGCCCTACAACTTGCAACCCTCCTAACTAAATGCAACCCACTAGCTGTACACTGCACCTCCTAAATGATTAAGACTACTGAAATGTCAGTTACTTGACAATCCACAATTCATGACTGGTCAAGGGAATTCAGCTTGATAGATCACATGCTATAATAATAATAACAACAACAACAACAACAACAACAACCACTTGAAATAGGCAGAGAAAGATTACTATTTCACTGCAAAACACCAATATGAAGAATAGATGTTGAGTGGATGGCAAATAGTCTTCAAAACATGGATGAAGCATATTCTTCCACACCTGCAGCTAGTTTCTCAGCAGTCTTTGCAATGAGTAAATCTTTCAAGTTATCTTTGCACCCTCCTCAATACATGCTTTATGCCCAGTAGGCATCTGAATAGTTCCAAATCACATAAACAATGGAACCTAACAGAAGTGACATAGGCTACTAAATAGTTTGGGAGGTGGCTATATTTATTAGTTACAAAGATACATCAAAGAAAAAAGCAAGATGGGCCACTTTTCTGATGACTACAAATGATAGAGTATTTAGTCCAGGAATGCACAATCCTCACACAGGCTGCTGGCACCCTCGGCACCACACATACACCCCACCACTCTCCTGTCTGTGCATTGTCAGCTGCCCCCCCCCCCCGACTCTAGCTCACAAAACTTTGTTTTTTCTCTGATAAACAGCATTACTGAAAGGCAAACCAAAGTATGGAAGGCTAAACAAATCTTTTGCCTTTCTAATCTATGGTACATTACAATTTTTCAAGGAGATGGGAAGATGGTTGCTCTAGCCCACTGAAATCTGTGACTTCCATGTCAATATCTTTATTCTACTCAATATCTATATTCTTCAGAATGAAAGGAGAGAACTAAAGCAGTCACCTCTTTTCTCCTGGCCCTTCTCCTATCCAGGGAGGAGAGGTTTAAGATCCTAATCTCACACTGTCTGGGGAGGGAGAAGGGGAATGTCTGTGTGCTCTTAGAGGCAAAAAGCTTGCGGACCCCTCCTCTAGATGAATCTATTTAATTCAATGTCCAAATTCATCTGGCAACATACACCTCCTGCTCCATCAATATGTATCATGGGGGGAGGGGGGAGAAAAGCAACTGTACAAGCTCGATAAATCAAAGGAAACAAGCAAGTTTACAATCCTAATTTATTCCCATTGCAGTATTTCAGGTTGCTAACTTGAATCTATTCACCTATATCCAATGGCTAGCTATGAAAGGCACACACCATTCAGCCAGTAAAAACTTTCCATATTTTAGCAAAACATTTTGATTTACAGCTGTGGTTAAGTCAAACTGCAGAAAGTAAACTTTAAAAGTTATGATACCATCTTTACACCTGGTTAAGAAATAAATGCAAGTCCATAAACAGAACACACACAGAACGCCTTGTCCTACCCACACTAAATAACATTAAACAAAAAGGTGAAATTCCCTCTCTCCTCTGTTCAGTTTTCCTTCCTACCATCTTTTGTAATTACCCACTATCCAGCTACTATATACATTTTTCCCCTTAATCAAATGTCCTTAACCATTTCAAAATTTCAGCTTGCTGTCCCCTCTAAAATTACAAAATGAAATGCAACACCAAAGATCCTTGGGTCTAAAATCCTAAACCAGATTTAATTACTCTTAACACCACACCCATCCAGTATGTCAGTGAACCAACCTCCCTCAGTTCACAATCTAAAAATACACAAGATGTTCCAAATGTTCTTAAGTGATACTATGTGCAGTGAATAGGGCACATTGCTAATTGATACAGTTTTATTGGGATTTGCCAAAAGACAAGCAATTTTGGTTATACCACAGCTGTACTGGAACACCAACTGAAAAATAAACAGTACTCTTGTCATACACTTCAGGCAACATTGAAACGCCTAACACATACCTAGCAGGCATTATCCAAAATATACACACACACACACACACACACACACACACATATATATATTGTACAGACTAATATAAAATGAAGCATAACTCAAAAAATAACCATCCACAACTTTGGGCAGATTAAATCCAGTCATCTTATTTTATTTTGATCATATTCACACTGATTGTGCAATACTTAGGCTTCTCCTAAAGTGTCAGCTGCAACAACAAAAGCACAACAAAGCATAACCCACAACTATAATTGGAAACTTGTTTGCCATTTTTTAACACACTGCTCAAAGGAGCACTTTGATTTATAACAGAAATAACCTGTTCAAGTTTAATTCTTGAATCAAATTTCTTGGATTAGCTTAACAGTGATTATACTTCCACAGTATTCCGACTGTGTTCCCTGGAATCCCAAGGTTCCATAAGAATCATTCAGGGCTTTACACCCATGATTACAGTGAAATAGCAAGATCTGCATTCCTTTGTTTTGTTTAAAAGGGAAAGGTCTGTGACAAGGTAAAGTCTGCGTTCACTATAATTCAGAGCCTTCACACACATACTTTCAAAAGCAGATTAATTCATTGTAAAGCCAAAGTGGATTCAGGTTGGGAGGAATAATGATCACACAGGCTTAATACAGGAATAAAATGAATGCAGAGCCAGAAATGTACTTGCAAGTGTCACCGTTAACACCCAATTGTGATTTTCTTTATGGCAGAAAACAAGCACATCCATGTCATTAAAATGAGCAATTTTTCATATTACGTTAGTACTGTTATACAAAGTTTTAGTATGTAGTCAATAAATTTAGCATTAGCTATTAAATAATAAATAAGTTCATTAATGGACTTTATATATAGTTTCATTTACATTGTATGAAATTTATTATTGAAAAATTTGTTTGAATCAAATGTATTACATGAAATGTATTTATGAATGGGTTCCACACTGAATGGGTTCCTTGGATATCTCACTGCTATACCTGAATGCTAAAAGAGAGTCTGACTTCATTCAAAACGGTTATCTGACATAATTTCTGCATGAAATTTAATACAGCTAGCAACACCATATATTGAAACATTTTTGTTCTGTACAGCAGCAGCTTTCTAAATAAAATAGCAATTTACCTCCCCCCCGCCCAACAAAAAGCAAAGACAGTACTCTTGAAAGTAGAATCTTACTGAAAGTCAGACTTCATTTAAAGATTACAGTATATATTCCTAAATATACAACTAGCAATGCTGCAACAACTTTTAGCCTGAAATAGTCTCCAACACCATTAAGCCATTGATGACTGCTATTGCAACTCAGAGACAGCATTGCCTAAGAGATCTCTGTCCATTATATTTGAACAGTCATATTATGCATGCAGTGCTATACATTTAACAACCAATTCATAGTTGTACTTAAATACAGAAAGGTTAAAACATATAAAGCTGCATTGTGCGGAGACAAGCCATTGGCCTATCTAACCCAGCACTGCCCATTTTTGCTTCTATTTCTCCAAGTGGCTTTTCCAAACCCTGCTGCTCAATATCCCTTTGACTTCTAGTAGCTGAGCATAGAGCTCTAAATGTGCAAAGCAGCAGCATAATCTCTCCTAAACTTAGGTTCCTTCCCAAAATAAACAGACATCATACAAACACCTTTAATTATATCTTCTTTTATTATTTAAATCAGGAATTTCTTCAAGTCTGAAAATACTTCAAATCTTATGGTTTGTAACACTGTCAGAAGACTTGTAAAGCTAGCTATTCTGTCTTATCTTCCTTCATGGATGGGGGTAGTCAAAAGAAGCAGTGGGGAATACTGGAAGATTTCAAATAGAAGATGATGTCATCTAGAGCCTTCTTCCCTGTAAAATTCTGTAAATGAAACAGCACAAGCACTTGACAACAACCTCCTGTTATTCAAGTAATTGTTCAGTTCTGACTTTCAGGCTACAATCACATACATATATATATATATATATATATATATATGTATATTAAAATTTTTAAACTAAGACTAAAAAAAAAAAAAACCAAAACATCAAACATCACAAACATTAACATTGGATTCACTGGGTCAACCTCCTACTACATATTTTTTAACATTCTAATATCAAATTCCAATTAATTTATCATAGTTTGAAAAACATCTCTACATTTACGCCAAGTCCCGTTTCTCCAGCCAATTATAAAAAGAGTCCCAAGTTTGATAGAAATCAGTATCCTCTTTCTCCTTCAATGATAAAGTCAGTCTATCCATTTCTGCACAGTCCAATATCTTTCTTATAATCAATCCATCGGTGGGCAGCTCCTCACTTTTCCAATATTGAGCAAATGCAATCCTTGCTGCTGTAATTAGATGCAACATCAAATAGATTTCCTGTCTGTTAACATCTTGCGGTATAATGCCTAACAAGAAAACTTCGGGTTTAAAAGCAAAGTGTTTTTGTAATATATCCTCCATCCATCTATATATTTTAATCCAGTACTTTTTTGCGTTGTCACAAGTCCACCACATATGATAAAAAGTACCCACTTTATGTTTACATTTCCAACATCTATTTGACATATTTGGAAACATCTTAGCTAGTTGACTTGGTGACAAATACCATCTATAGAACATTTTATATAAGTTTTCTTTATACAAAGTTGC
>NW_025336346.1:10872875-10932264 GCF_004798865.1 Varanus komodoensis
TTTATGTTTACATTTCCAACATTTATTTGACATATTTGGAAACATCTTAGCTAGTTGACTTGGTGACAAATACCATCTATAGAACATTTTATATAAGTTTTCTTTATACAAAGTTGCTAAAGTTACTTTAATGTTTCTTTCCCATAGTTTTTGCCACTTTTCTAGTTCAACATTAAATCCAAAGTTTTGCGCCCATATTAACATAGTTTCCTTTAGGCTACAATCTTAGGCACATTTACTGTAAGTGCTGGGAGTTCCAATTAAACACTGCTATGAATACTCCATTAAGAGGCATTATTATACCACATAGAGAGAGAAAATATGCACTTGTTTGCATATGCATGATTTCTTCACTACAGTAAAAAACAAAACAAAACAAAACTCAAGACAATCTTGTTTATACTACTATCACTGACTTGGTTTGCATTACCTAACCATGTTTTATCTTACATAAATCAGGATCAGTTGATTTCAGAAACTCTGAGTAGGTTCAAACAAAGACTATGTGTCTCTTCCATCCATAAAGATTTATGATAGACATACAAGTACTGATAACTGTTCTCTCTAGATATTTTCTGTTTTCCTCACATATGGCTTTACCTTGCCTTCTATACAGCCTTATGCAAGTGTGCTATAGAATATTACTAGGTTCGTGCTTTAGTTCCATCTACCTTAAAACACTCTCCCATCTCACAGATTACCTCATCTATGACGGTTTTTAAGCATTTGGCTTTAAAGAAGACCTAGCCAGGAGGGCTTGGCAGGAGGGCAGTAGTGCAACCCCATACTTATCAGAGAGTTGGTGCCCCTGAAATAAATGGCTCCTGATTCTGCATCATGATGTACCAGATTGCACCGTAAAAGATGCGTCCAGAGAATGCCGCTTCTATTGCTACCGCACGACAGACGGACGCATTTCAAAGAAGGGCGGCACTTGTGAGGAGCAGCACTGCTCTACACTGTATCATAAACCACTGGCCCAAATCCACCACATCTGACCAACTCGTGGCAGGATGTGGGGTGAGGAACGAGAAGGCAATCAGGCGAAGTGTAACTAGTATTGAAATCAGCCGGGCACTCAGCCACCAAAACAGCCAGACGTCGCATCAACCCGCCAAAGCGCCCGCTGGGTGATACTGACCAGAGGCGGCGGCAGCAACAGCATCCATTCCCACCCTTGTCAATAAAGCGGAGGACCTGCTGCATCGCGCTGCTGGACGCCAGTGCAGATGCCTACGTTGCCAGCCACACGCACACGCACACACGGACTTGCGCGCGCGTTCCCTAAAGAGCAGGAGGGTGCGCGGCGGTGCCCTCTCCCCACCCGAAAAGTAAAATAAATGAGGAAGAAGCAGGCAAGGAAGAAAGGCAACAAGCAAGAAGAGCGGAGGGCCCGAAAGTGGAATAATGTCAAAAGCGGGGTTCGCTCCGCAGACTGAGGCAGTTTCGGGGGCTCAAGCGAGTGCCCATCCGCAGTGGGCGAGGAAAGCGGACGGGTTTCACGCGCAGCAGGGGACGGGGACAAGCCCCCTGACCGCTAGCTACACCCCGGGGGAACCCACAGCAGCTCGCTCTCCCTCAGACGGAGCAGACGGCGCCGTCCAAGCAGCGGCGGCGAGCAGCTCCTTCCCCGCAACGGCTTGTCCTTCCCAGCCACCCGCTGTGTACATATGCAGACACACCTCGACACAGCGGCACCTTCCCCATCTCCGGGGACGACTTAACCTCACTGCCCGGAGCTCCAGCTACAACACCCCCCTCCCGGTCGCCCCTCCCTGCCCTCACACGCAGCTCCGGCCCAGTACCTGTCCGCCTCTCGGGTGCTGCTGTCGCCGCCGCCGTCCGGCCGCTCCGAGGGTTAGTCCCTCACTCAGAGCCGCCCGCTCCGCTCTCCTTCTAAAATGGCGGCCCGACTAACAGCGAGACATTTATTCCGAACCCATCGAGGCGCTCAGTGCTCGATTCCCTGCGCCTGGAGCGCCGAAACTGCAGGCTCTGGAGCGGGCTCTCGCCCCGCCCCTCGCCCCTCCCTAGACTCGTCCGCCTGTCTCGTTGCCATTTGAAACTGGTGCCGGCTGAGAGCCTGGAGGCGGAGAGTCTCTCCACGTTAAGGAGCTCCACACATGCCCTTGTGAGGCAGGAAAGTCGTCCCGACCAGAAAGAAGGTGACGCGCGGGGACCCACCGTGCTCACGCGCCGCCTGCCTGGCCCTGTCGGAGGAAGCTCGCCAGGCGCGCCTTGCTTTCGGGATCTCTCCTTATCCTCAGAGCATCACACGCAATGGAGCATCAGCGGGGGAGCGCTTCCTATAGCTCGCTGTAGGCCGTGCATTTCCAGCCGACCGGCTCAGGGAACGTGTCTTGGTCCCCGTCACCGGTACACAGCCTAGTACGTGTCCGAGAGTTTATAGTGTCAAAGCTCCATCACGAACGCTGACAGCCGTGTGCAACTGCCGCTTCACAGAAAGGGGGAAGTTTCTCATTAGCAGTTTGTTTTTTGCACTTTGTACTGGGGCAGTTCACCAGATGGTTAGCCGGTTTACTCAGTGGCAGCTAAAACGACAAAAGGTTGTGGCATCTTAAAAGCGAACTCAAGCAATTTGGTTATGGCAGAAGCTTTTGCATCACATGCTGCCCGGTTCATATTGTGTTTACCCCCTTGAAGAACCCACGTGTTAGCAAGATGATTCTACCATATTTTCACCTCCAGATTGAAGGGGAGGGGAGGAGAGATCATGCTTACATCAAAGGCAGGCGTAACTGGGCCCCTGCCAAGGGTCTGCATGTTGCTGGGTCCCATTGCAAGAGCCCTTTGCACTTCTCTTCCTCTTTACCATGGCAACCTGCTGATTCACCTCCCTCTGGCTCTGGCCCAGACGCAGGTGGTGGTGGTGGTGAGGAGCACCAGATGTTCACTTGCCAAAGGAGCAAGTTGTGGCAATGCGTTATAAGGAGCAGTAGCTGCTGGTGACAACCACCTCCTTGCCGAGCAAGGGGGACCACTAAGCATGCTTCACCTGACAGCGCCCAGAAAAACCAGGAGGCAGCCCTAGTCTACCCTTCCACAAGATTGCCGATCACATGAAAAGGCTGAGACACAGAACACCTGGTTCATCCAGCCCTTCTTTGTCCTATCAGGATCAATACCATTGGTAAGGATATAGGCTGAGCGTGAGTTATCTAAAGTCCTGCGGTGCACTTGTGAGCAAAATAGGCCTTAGTCTTTCAGAGCCAAGTTGCACACACCCTTGCACTCCCTCATTCCTGCATCAGCCCTGTAGTATTGAAATAGAATAACACAATGTAGTTACTTGGTCATATCTTTTAACTATCTTGTATACCAGGCAGCATATAACTACAATTTCGCATATTTTAGACTGTACATTATCTAGCTCTGTGTTCACTATCAAAATGTCAATTTAGAATTCCTAATTTCCTTGTTACATCTGCATGAACCTTTTTACTATTCTGTCATCTAATTAACTGTTAACTAGGATGGGTAAATAACTAGGATGAGCCTCAGTGGTAAATAATCCAAATTAGATTATGTTGAGTAAAGGATGCTGATTTTTCTTTAAGTGTGATAAAAGGTTGGGGAATTTTTCACTTTTTATTAAACCCATGTTTATAGGGAAAATAAGTCTAATCTGAAATGCTTTTTTAATTAGCAACTTTTTACTGGAGGCATAGCAGTTCAACATTAAAGAGAAATTAAAACAGCAACTTGGAGCAATGATTCATGCACACTTTTATCAGGTATCTTCTAATTGCCAGATGCCTGGCTTAATACACATTTTTTTCATCAGTTCTGCTCTTATTGCCTCTCCACTGTTGAAAAAGAATACAAAATGCATGTGGGGGGACTAAATCTAGATAAAATGAGATAGTTGTGTCAGTGGGTTATCAATTTAAGATGCATGTTTAGACGAAATAATATCCCACAACTCCTGGGATGCCCCAGCAAGCATGACTAGCTGGGAATACTGGAGGTGCAGGAATTTTTTTCTGTCTAAACAGGCATAGGATTGCACCTTTTTTTTGCATTTCAGTTTAGTTAAATCTGAAAATATTGCAACCCTTACCATATCATATAATTATGTCAGCTGTATAGTTTGAACCTATCTGAAAGCAGATAGTTTATTTAAGGAAACACACATTTCTCTCTCCTGATTTGGACAGGCCTTTTCCAGATTAGAAATCTTGTTTGTTGTGTATTTTACCTAGCTGCTAATTAACCTGAGGTGACTGATCTTTTACAAACCTGAGAAATCAGACATGTGCAAAACCTTGCAAAAGTTCACTTGAAGCACTGAAAGCATCTTATATTGGTAGTTCATGCCTATAAAGAGTCAATTCAGTTTGACAAAGCTTCAAGGATAGAATCAGTAAATACAAGAAAAATCTCCATCAAACATATGCCCACAACTAAAGAAGAGTAAGCAAGAAGAGTATAATAAGTAGATGAAGAAAGCTGCTTGTGGGTTCAAAAGTGATAAATGTGCCTAAAATATGCATTAGAATCCTAAGCTATGCACATTAAAATGCATATATTTGACAATAATATTGGATTATTTCTTCTATGATATTTTAACAAACAATATTGAATGCATGCTTACTGTTCAGGCAAATTGAAACAATGACTATTAATAAATGCTACTACTGCTACTAATAGCATGATTGTCCATTTTAAAGGATGCCATTTCTTTCAGGGAAGTGCAGAAGATTGCAGTGATTCAATTTATGTGATCCAGAGTCACTGATGAGTGGTTAGATTTTGATCACCAGTAATTTCTGTTGGGGCTGGCAGAAGGTAATAAAAGGAAGGTTGCCAGTGGCTTTTGTGACATCTTCCTCATGTTTACAGAGGAAAAACTCTGAAGAATGAGACACCATGGCAGTGTTATTTGTCAAAGATAATATCTCTATCTAGCTTTTGATTTATTTTTAAATCAAGCCCTTTGCATAGTGCAAAATCATAGATAATAGTGAACTAATTTTCCACTGTGTGGAAAATTGCCCTATCAGGGTACTTCCACTGTGTGGAATTTTCCTGATGTAACTGAAATAGCACCATCTATGCATCTGTCAGATTCATGCATGGGATAACGCAGAGGTTTGCAGAAGTACTGAACAATGTTTGCGGGGGGGGGAACCAAACCAAACCAATGAGGATTGAGCATGCTCAGTGGACATGGAATGCCAGCTGTCAGAAAGGGAAAAACTTTAAGCGGTGGAGGGGATTGGAGTGTTTGGGAAGAATACATGACTGATTAGAGAAGCACTCCACACTGCAACATTTTGTTGCAAGTCCTACTTACCTGGACTAGCACTGAGGTGGAGCATTAGCCTCAGCTTATTTCAAGTTATTTCAAGGGTGGTGGTGAACAGTGCAGAGGAAGCATGACTCTTTTGAGGTCCGTGAAGGTGAATTCAATGCCTGCTGGGTGTATGCGGACTTATCTATGTGACAGGCAAAGACCATTGGGTTTAGGGTTTTCTTCCTTTTAAACAAAAACTTTCTGTTGCTCCATTTAACTGAACGGTCTTAAACCTCTCTGGTTATTCAATATTTACATACAGGATAAATAAGGCATTAGGCAGAATCTTTGTAGGATCCAGACTGGCCTCTTACTGGCAGTGCTGTTTAGTGGCTTTCAACAAGGACTGAGCAACAAAAGCTGGGTGTTCTGGGATATGCTGCACAGGGCATGCAGCTATTTGTTGCTCATTTGGATGGTGCATGAAACCATTAAGAGGATTCTGGCTGAGCTTGGAGGGAGAGAGGTTGAAATCAATGCTTGTTGTATGAACACAACACTGACTTAGCTGTGCACTCATATTTACATAGTGGAGGACAGTGGTTCGTCACAAACCTATACATGAAGGTGTGCTTACAAGATTATGCTGAGAAAATAGTGATCCTTTTAACTTACAAGATCTTGAATACTTGACATTTTGTTTTGCAATCCTTTAAAAGAAAAAGCGGCATGGTTCTTGGAAAGTCATTTAAAAATGAGTTTGAGAGCTTCCCCACCCCTGAGTATGTATTTCCTGGTTGTTTCTAAGAACGTTCTCTAAATTCTTATATTTGAAGGTGAAATTCTGTGAATTTCAGTTTTACAAAATATAAGAGGAAATGTCTTTACTGGAAGTCATGGATAAGAATAAGTGCTTGGAAAAACAAGGAAAAATCTTTGTGTTCACAGAGCTTGCAGGACACTGAGAGAAAAATCCTTTTCAAGTTTTTCATGCTTTGTAAAGAAGCTGACGCGTGAAATAGATGGTATAGGAACATGCAGAATCAGAAAATCGAGTTAGATGCTAACAAACTACAATTAAGCATTCTAGTACTATGTACGCAGTAACAACAGGGATTCAAATAGGAGAAAGATGAGGCCTTTCAAGAGCAATCTAGAGATAAGGTGTGAATACAGGGAAGACATGCCAAGGTGTATGACAAATAACCAAGAAGATGGAGGCCCATGAAAAAGTATCTCTAGAGTGATTTAAACTATAAAAGCATTGTTCTATCATTGACTGGACCTGTCCCCTGGAGTTCAGGCTATAACGTGTCCATAAATAGTTTTGCCTTGTATGCTGTATTCTTAATAAATATTGCTATTTCACTTTTTCAAATCTGTTTGGCCTGTTCCCTGCAGGATCAGACAAACAACTTAAACTTTTGGAGTGTATGGCCTGAAAGCAAACTAGTCAATAAAGGGAAAGGAACCACACTGGACCAGAAAAGAATAATATGAAGCTATATCTAGCAAACTGGATATAGCTGCTCTGACTGACGAAAAAGAGCCATCCTATTTTTTCCAATAATTTGTTTCCAATTTTATTCCATTCATTTGAATGATCTTCACCTACTTACATAATTAAATGCTTTGCTTTCTTATATGCTGCTGACAAAATATAATTTGGTATTTATTATCTTTGTTATAATGAGGAAAATGATGCAATTCGTAGAAAGATCATTGAGATGGAAGATATCAAAAGAACTTTCAGTAAAATTTAGGGTGGTTGCATAGACAATTCCTTCTCTGAGTTGCAAAAGACATAAGCTTAATTCCCAGCCTCATCACCACTAACATCTACAGGCAAAAAATAACTTTACATAACTAGTAAAGTCAGAGTCCAGGGTTAATTCTGTTTGGAGGAGTAGAGCTGTTCTCTGCTAATTGTCCTGATGCTTAAATATGATTATTTGTTTCACCACAACAACCTTCTAGTTAAGTATAGAGTTGTGCTGACATGGGATATTTATAATTAATTGTGATACAAATTTTGGTAGTATTTTTAAATGCAAACATGCCTTTTTTTTAATTCTAGAAAGCACAGTATTTCTGTGGGCAAGAGATGCAGCCTTCTTCCATTTGCCTCTAACAAGAGTGGGGAAACTTTTTTTTGGACTCAAGGCTGGATTGCCACCTAGGAAATCTCCTGGGGGAAGGGGCTCATCACAACCACAGCTGTTGCTGAAGCCCAAACGAACTGAGCACTCCACTATCATATGCACACCAAAGTCACACACAGAGAGATGAGTTAGGGCAGCTTCCTCTTTGGAAACTGCTCTTTCAAGGCATTCTTGGCTGGGCAAAGCAAGTATGTGGTGCCTGTTCTGACTAGGAAGGAGACCCTGCTGGGGGTCTCCTCAGGCTGGATGAACAGGCCTCACTTGGCCTAACAAGGCCCATGACCCTGGCCAATAACCTGCATCACTAGACAATGAGTTAAACTCTCTAGCTCACAAATGGCTCCTCTGAAGGAAGATTGCAACACAGAGTAGAGCCTTTTCAGTGGTGGCCCCCTGACTCTGGAATGCTATCTCCAGTGAAGTCTGTCTGGTACTAATATAGTCATCATTTTGGCACCAGGATAAAACTTCGCTCTATCATTTATTCATTCATTTCATTTCTATACTATGCCACAGCAGAAGGTCTCTAAGCAGTTTTCAACAGTCAATAAAAACAGACAAAAAAAATAAAATGTCATAAAATCAGAAAAAAATCTTTTAAAGTTTTAAAAAAGGTAAAACAGACAATAACAAAAATTATTATGCAGAATACCTGGAATGGGTATTTCCCCTTAAGCTCCTGGGTGGCCAAGTAAATTTTTAAAGCCCTCAGAGAAGAAGGCTGTCTTAAAAAAAATTGACAAATTCAGCACCAGCTGGGCCACAATGGGGAGGTTGTTCCCTCTGCCACCACAGAGATCCCCCCCACCCCCGTTCCCATCCTCCACATTTCCCCTGGAGTTGGCATTCAGAGGAAGGCCCCAGAGGTTGAGCATAGTGTCTTGAGTAGATCATGGTTGGGAGAGATGTTGCAATGGGTATTGCAATTTTAAACCATGTTTTATAAATTAAGATCACCTTGAATTGGGACCAGATGCATACAGGCAGCCAGTACAAGTGGGCCAGAACTGCAAGTCACAGTTATTAATCTGGCTGCCACATTCTGCATCAGCTGCAGCTTCTGACCCCTCTTCCAGGGGAGCCCCACATAGACTTCATTGCAGTAAACCAATTTAAAGACTACTAGAGTGTAGATTACTGAAGCCAGGCTATCCCTGTCCAGATAGGGCATAACTGAGCCACCAGCTGAAGCTGGTAGAAGGCACTCCCAGCCACTGAGGGTGCTTGAGCCTGGAGTGGCAAAAGCTGGGGAGTGCTCCTTGGTCCAGCTATGAACCTGCTCCTTCAGAGGGAGTGTAGCTCCATCTAGAACAGGTTAAACACCCCCACACACTCCTTGTCAGTGGAGCCACCCACCAGCGGCACCTCAGTATCGTCTGCACTGAGCTTCAGTTTGTTAGGTTCGTCCACTCCACTCCATTTATTTATTTATTGCACTTATGTGCTGCACCCCTTATCCATAAGGCTCTTTGGGCAGCTTACATTGCACAACATCAGATTAAAACAATTGAATTTAAACGATGACACAACAAAGCAATAAAAATGTAAGATGTAATAACATTAAACATTCAATTAATAATAAAATCATGTAAAATCACTCTGAATAAAATTGTCTGGCAGCTAAAATTCTTAATAAGGCAGTAGAAACAATAAAACCAGAATAATAGATCATTATGAAACCACCTCACTCACTGAAATAGTTACAGGAATGTTTTCAATTAGCATCCAGAATACAAGAGAGAGGATCACTACTGGGAGTGAATTCCACAGAGGGGGCACTATTACAGAGAAGGCCCTTCTCATGGTCATCCCACCTCACTTTGTTGAGGGGAGGGACTCAGAGAAGGGCCTCTGACGACGGTTCTTAATGGTTGGGCAGGGACATAAGAGATAGGTATTTCCTCAGATGTCCTGACCCAAGCTGTTTGGAGATTTGCATATTATAGTTAGCACTCTGAATTGGGCCCAGATGTCAATTGGCAGCCAATGTAACCTGTGAAGGACTGGTGTGATATATTCATGAAAGCCAGTCCTAGTCGGCAGGTGCACCACCCTGTTCTGGACTAGCTGCAATGTCTGGATCATTTTCAAAGGCAGCTCCACCTAGAACATATTACAGTAATCCAGGCACGAGTTTACCAGAGCATGGATACTGTAGGCTTTCCTCAGCCAGAGATGCAGCTGGTAAACCAGTCTAAGCTGGTAGAAAGTGCTCCTGGCTACAGAGTCCCCCTGAGAGAAAAGTTGACAACTCAGGATCCAGGAGCATGCCAGGGCTGTGAACCTTATCCTTTTGGGGGAGCAGAACCCCTTCCAGGACATGTCGTAAATTCTCCAGTTGGATGGACGGACTTCCTGCTAACAGTACCTCCATCTCATCTGGGTTGAGCTTCAAGCTTATTAGCCCACATCCATTACTGAACTCAGGCACCAGTTAAGAATGGTCACTGCCTCACCTGGACTGGGTGAAAATGAGAGGTATAGCTGAGAGACAGCCGCATACTGATAATACTTCAGCCCAACCCTCCAGACGACCTCTCAGCGGTTTCATGTAGATTAAAAAGTTTGGGGGGACAAAATAGAGCCCTGCAGAACTCTACTGTCCATTGTTGCAGCCAGGCACCAGTTTAGCATAACCTCACCTGCTGATGATGAAAAAAATAAGTAGAATAGTGTGTCATCAATATATTGATGTCAACACATTCCAAACTTCTGGATGGCCTCACTCAACAGTTTCATGTGCATGCTGGATAGCATGGGGGACAGAGCAGACCTCTGAGGAACTCCAAGCTGGAGAATCCATGGGGCTGAAAAGTATTCTGGAGATGACCCTCCAAGTCTGCTACAATACAAAGCACAAATACAATGCAAAGCCTCCCAACTCAGTCACTTGCTCCAGAAGGATACCATGGTTGATGGTATTGAAAGCTGCTGATAGGTCCAGCAGTATCAACAGGGTTGCTTGCTGCTCCCAGGCATCTGGCAGCCTATGATGGGGCTTTATAATTTTTAGTTTGGTTTTTATTTATTAAGCAAGTCCTTATAGTTTTGTTAATTGTTTTGGATTTGTTTAAAACTGTTTTTAAAATTTGAAAGTTAAAGGTTTTATATTGTGGTTTTTTGTGCTGCAAACTGTCCAAAATGCTTTGGCAATTGGGCAGTATAGAAATGTAATGAACAAACTGTATATGTAATTAATTTCTTGATATTGATACATACTCCTCATTTTCCCAAGTGTAAAACAGTCCAAAGGCAATGCTAATGAGTTTTTTGTTCTCTTTGGATGAGAAAGCACTGCAGACTAATGGAGTCTTTGTAATATTTGTATTACTAACAGGTGTCCTCTCCCTCTCCCTCTCCCTCTCCCTCTCTCTCTCACACACACACACAGGACTACGACTACGAATCTTGCATCTTTACCACTGGTATGGACTTCTGCAGCTCTCTAGCCTGCTTCTGATCCAACAAGTTGCAGAACAAAATACTTAGCTTCTTGACTTAGGGTGCTTCTGGATAATAATCATAAAGCATATTGTAATTCATGTTTTAATTGATTTTTCACAGTAAGAACAAGGAGAAAGTGTGAAAGCATGGGAAGCCTATAAGTAACAGACTACTTTGCAAATGCCACCACCATCACAGTACAATTCTAGATGTGGTACAATAAAAACCTCATCTGAACCACTCTGACTCCTTTTCTATATCTTCCAAATCATAAACCCCTGGTTCCCTTCCCTTAACCCCAACCTGAGCAGGTAACTTTTCCATTTCGACAAAGCACCTAACCATTAGCAGTATCAACCAGTCATTCCAGACAACAAGCAATCACTTAACAAGTATGGATTCTCTGATTCATTTTGAATGCTGGGATCCAGGAAAACAGATGGATAGACGGATGAAAACAACAACAGTAAACTACATCACTGGGCTATTATAACAGTATGTATAGCAAGGTGTAAAAACCACATTGTAAATAACATTGCAGTATATATAGCTATTATCCCCAATAACTACCCTTCATATTTAATTGCACTGTTTTACTTCACAGTTGGCATTACAAACTGGATGAATCCAATCTGATGCATATTTACTTAGAAGTGTGTCCCATAATGTACTGTTGTATTTGTTCCCAAATAAAGTGTGCAAAAGATTGCAGGCTAAGGACCAAGTTACTCAACAATTAAAACATGTTGTGTTGCACCATAGAATTATAGTGATATACCAGCAAAACTGAAGTTGTTGAATCTGTTTGCCTTTGTAACATGTTGCCTTAACACACGTCCTCATCATGCTAGTGGCATCCCAAGAAATTGCTCTGACAGATGGCAACATAGATTATATCGTGACAAATCTGAAGCAGTTGTGGCAAACAATGCTTAGCAAAGATAAAGTGAAATCCATGCAAGTTTTTATCACTACCAAACTGTTATTTCAGTCGCTGCCTGATGCAGGCCTCCCAAATTGTGCAAGCATTCCCATGGACCTGTGCCAAGCAGTTCTATTCCATGCCGCTCCAGCCTGCCACATCAGCTCATCTCTCCATCTGGCTCACAGCCATCCTAACATTTCGTTTGCAGCACTCCCTCAGACCTTCAGTTCACAGTATTGACTTTTCTATTTAAATTTGAAACTCATCCACTCCAAAGAGTCTTGTTTGGCCATGGTACTCTTCCTTTGCTCTAGTAATATCTCTGTAGAATGAGCTTTATCTTCAATTTGAACAACGAATACTTGGTTTTGCATTATCCATTCTGTAGATAAATGTACAGAACCCCATGGGACTCATTGGAATAGCATTAGAGATGGAATAGTAGTGGAATACTTCAGGGTTTACTGTTAAAACATTTTCCTGGATGAAAATGTTCACCACAAGTATTTGGATAGCCAGATTCTTCCAGGAAGCTGTACCATGTGGAATTGCATTACCTGATAACCAGTTCTGCAATATTCCATTTGAATTTGTCCTGAGACTCACATGACCCAGATAGGTTCCGCCTGGTGGTAACCAAACACCTTTTATTTTGATTTATTTTTAACCAATTAATGCTTTTAAGCTTTTGTTTTTCTTATGCCCATAAATAGCATGCATCTTTAAAGCTCATGCCCAGTATCTACATATACTAGCTGACCCCGTGAAAAATTGTTGGCCAGGTTTTCACAATCACTAGTGAAAAGCCATGGTGCAACACAATTGGTCTGATTACTCGAGCAGCACATGGGCTGCTGTGTCATTCAGACCCAGAAAGGTGTGTAGCAGGATGACTTCTAAACCACCCCAGATGGCAGATCTTGTAGAGTTCTGGGGTGGTTTGGAAGTCACCCCTGCTGCATACCTGGCCAGGTTTGGCTGACCCAGCCAATCGTGTGCCATTAGGGCAATTAGTCAAACTGCATGGGAAACAAGAGGGTTGGCAAAAGTAGTCATATAACCCTAGTGACCATGTGATCCTTGTGATAGTACTACATGTCCTCCTCAACAAAAAAACATTTTACTTCAACTGTGTTCAGTGTAAGAGTTCTCTGTAAAAGCAACATGCATGTCTTGTTCAGGGGAATCTGAGTTTCTCTTTGATTTTTATGCATTGCAAGTAAGGGGAGGGTGTACAGGAAAGGCAGCCACTGAGAGAGAGCCGGCATGGATCAGTGGGCTGCATGCAGGAAGATACCTGACTATTTTATCTTACCTATAATTGTACATGTTCTTCTTGAAGGCTGTTAATGAGAGTGCCTGAAAGATTCTGAAATAGATAGATACTGCAGTCATTTGTGCTTCTTGTTTTGGGACTTTTTCCTGAACTTTAAGCTAAGCTGCAATTCCAAAGAATCGCAGCAATCAAGACTAATTACATTTAGAATGAAGCTCCCCCCCCCCCCCACCCGCTGACTTTCACCTGGAATGCCTTTGGAACCCTCACCTACCTCCAAAGTATGGGAACAGAAGATGTTGTTTGTTCTGCCTCAGGCCGAGGCAGAATCACTTCACACACAGCATTCCTCCTGTTACCCAAGTCATAAGAAAAAGCCTATGTATACTGCAATCAAAATCACCTCAACATCTGCTTTACTGTGTGTTTGCACTCTAGAAATCTGCAAGTGCCAGCAGATTTCCACTTCCCAGTACACATCTGTATGGTCAAATAAATGTAACAGTTTTTACTATGATGTTCTGTACCTTTTTCCATCATAAAATTGTATTGTAGCAAAAGTAACAAGGAGCCCTGAGACACCTTAAAGACTAACAAATTGTCCAAATCACCAACACAGAATGACATGTCAGAAGGAACCCTAGGTTTTATTCCCTGAGCATATGATATTACTGTGAAGAAGCTGCCAGTCCTCAGTTCTTTTTCCTGGAACTGTGATCCTGGCATGCTCATTTCTCAGAGAAGGGACAGAGCAAAAGCTGCACAGATATAAACTGAGTTGGTAAACATTTAGCAATGTAAGACAGTGGCACTGTATTCTGCAAACAGCACACAGAAGTTAGGCAAGACACCCACGGCAATGCATTAATACTCCTTGTGACCTTTCATACATTTGTGTAATGTGAAACAGCTGCATATTTACCCTGACCCAGAATATGTATTCTAATTAGTTGTGGGAAAGTCATTTTGCATGGATCAGAGCCTATTTTTAAACACAAATAGCCATATAATTTATGTAGATTAAATGGAATCTGGCTGGCTAAAGTGAAAAACAAGATAGTATGTATATCGTGATCCATGGTGGATTAATTCCAAGCATGATGACATCTTTGCGGTAGGCATGTAGTTAACTGACACAGTTTAATATCAGGGACTGAGGGTGGGGAGGTCACGCCTGAGATTGCTGAAGCCCAAAGGTCAACTACAGATGAAGTAGGCTGCTGACACTGTCATCCAGTACTGATACTAACCCAAGACTTTGTGCTGCCTGAAGCAGAGTGCCAAACAGTGCCCTCAACCCAGGCTAGGCCCAAAAACGCCTCCAAAACAGTCTTCACTAACATGGTGCCTTCCAGATGTTTGCCATTTGAACACCCATCAGCATGAGACAACATGGCCAATGGTCAGGAATGCTAGGACTATACTTCAAAACATCCAGAAGATACAAGGTAGGGAAAGCTGCTTAAAACAATAACAATACACCACCATCTACCTGCTGGACTAAAGTTGTGAGCATGTACTCAGAGCAATGAGCTCCTGGATTTCATGAGTTCATTCCCTTGAGGCCAAGGTGACTGACCTGAAGAATATGAGAGGCTGGTAAAAGAGACTTTTGGGGACATGACAATAGCATCCAACTCCCAGGATAGCAGATTCCCAAGGCTCTTTGATGCATAAGAGCCTTGGGGAAGGAGGGCATCATCCAAGCAAAATGGAAATAGAGCTTCAGAAGGGACCCATTTCTTGGGAGATTAACAGATATACTCCTGCACTTACAACATGCCTCTGGCATAGAGATATAGGCGCTGTGTTTGTGACCTCTCTGTAGATGACATGATTTGCCAGCCTGATGTGAAGGTTACAGTTGCCACATGCTGTCTAGATAGTCAGTGATGGGGTAGTGTCAGTAGCCATACTGTGTGATGGCACCATAACATGAAGAATAGTAATCATGTGCTCCAGGAGTCCAAAATTATCTTCTGAGATAAAAATTCTGCAGCCATGACCTCAAAGATAGCTTTTCTCTGAAACCTGTTTCATTTAGTGGGCCAGCTGGACAGGTGAATCTGAGTGGATCTCAATGTGTAGATGAGATAGTGGTACAGGGAAGACGTTAGATTTCCTGTGCACTGGAGAAATCTCTGGGGACAAGCCAGGCTGGCACACAAGAGATCGGCTCCTTCTGAAGCAGAATGGCACCAGCTTGCTGACACTTAACATCAGAAAGGGAGAGCAGCTTTTAAACTGATTCCAGGGGGAAAGCTGCCCAGAACTGGGGAGATTCCAGTTCAGGATTGTTCTAATGCAGACAAGGTAGAAATAGGCCACAGATACAGGATAGTACAAGATAGGCAGTCCAAGAGCAACAGGGGCTTGCGCACACACCAGAATCATTTGGAGAAGAACACCATTGCTATGCTATGCTATGCACCTCTGAGAAAAGATGGGGGAGTTGTGATGCCTGATTCTAAAAGAAAACATAAGTAAAATGCATGGAATGGAGAGAACCAGTGGAATACAGTCATTTCTGTATATAAACGCTATAGGAATGACCGAGAAGGGTGTCCTACATGGCAGGGCATGTGAGCTACAAATTATGTTCAGTGAGAACATCTCTTCGCAACAGCAGTAATTTCAGCTATAACATACTTTCATTTTGTACTGTCCGCATGGGAAATGGCAATTCCAGTGTGGCTGTGTGTGCTGAGATGATTGTTAGAAAAGGATGCATTCCCAACCTTTCTTTCCTCGAGGGGCTAAAAGCAGTTTTCAATATAATACACAGAAAGAATCATAATGGGATATTGTAGGAGCCAAGTACTGCTTTTTGAGAGTCCAAATGCAAATAAACCCAGAAAGGGAAAATTAAATTGCAGAAGCAGTGTATTAGGTACAGAAAGGAAGGTGGCAAGGTAGAAGAATATTTTTTTTAAAGAAGCTTTTTGCCTGCGACACAATTCCACTCTTAACTTTCTTAATCCGAGGTGCGTTACAAGGCTTATGTATTACGCTTGCTTTTTGGCACAATCTTTTGTTCTGGTATGCTAAGGGCCTGGAATCTAGTCCAACTGTGATGTAACCACTCTGGTAGGTTAAAAATAACACGAGGTAGCAGTACATTGTATTCTGTTATTGTTTCTGCTTTTCGTGACTTCTAGTGCACCAAGGGGAAGTACTTCATGATGAAGAAAATGGGTGTGTTTTCTGAGCAAGAAAATATTGTCGTTATCTGGGCAGCCAGTAGGCAAAGTTATGAAGGACCAACCACCGCATGCCTAACAAATAAGGAATGCTGATCTGTGCCTTTGTAATGAATAGATACATTTCTCCCTATTAATTAAGATAACTGATAAATAACTAAACTGTTTAACAGTGTGTGTAAGGGGGGGATTTAGAAATGACGACTGTAATTTGAATAAAAAGTCAGTACATTTCACCAGAATGAAAAAACTGTGACCAGATGGCCGGGTGCCTACTCAGTCTGCTGTCCACATGCAACTTTTGATCACCATCTTTAAGGCCCCTGTTCTTCTGACTTCCTACAGTTCTTTATATTTAAAGCAGACTTAGGCTGGACAGCCCTTCAAATATAGGCCTGTAAATAGGACACATGGTCGCCTTACATCCTTTCATGTATTCTTCCATTAGCAGAATGCTTTAGACCTTTCTGAAAAATGCGTCTTGTGCTCATCAGTTCATTCCAAGCTACTCTTTCCTTGGGTTTGATTCAAGTTACACTGCAGAAACCAACAACTGAATGTTGGTGTAACAGCTTTTCCCCTAACAATGGAATCAACTGCTTATCACATCAAAGATAAGGAGCACATAATTTCTTTGTAACTGCAACACATGTGCAAATCATTTTTTTAAATAAAAAGCCGTTTTCTGTGTCAAACTTTTTTTACTTGTTTTTATAGGAAGTGAAGAATTTCTTAAGAAAAGTGCCAAGATGTTTGTCTTGCACATTCTTCCCATAATTCACAGTGTAACAAAGCCAAACTATGCCAGTGCTGAGAAGTGGCATGGAACAGTAAATATTAAGGGTCAACAAGCCACTAATAACTACAGATTGGTAATCTTGATATCTGTCAGCTGACTATGTGCTACTGTAATGTGGGCTCTGTAAACCTTTGGCAAGCCGGTTCACTGTATTTGCCCAACAGTGATGGGAGGGAAACTGGTACAGCATAATTACTTGAGCTGCTATCTGGCTCAAGTTTTACAGTAATCAGAACTGTTTAATAATTCTACAGCATTGTAAACAATGATGCCACATCTTTCCCTTGCGGAAAACTATGGTACACATTATACAAAGTGAGGTGGTAGATTTATTATTAAACTGCATTTATAGCCTGCCTTTTTTGCCTCTTGCAACAAATCCAAGGCAACTTATATAGACCTCCTACACACCATTTTATTCTCACAACAACAACCCTGCAAGGTAGGTTAGGCTGCGAGTGAGTGACTTACCCCAAGTCACACAGTGAGCTCCATGGCTGAGTAGGCATTCGAACTCAGTTCTCCTAGGCTTTCAGTCCAATCACACTAGTCTGGCTCTGTGTTGTTATTTTAAACTCTACCATTTCAGAATGTGGAGAAGAGAGCACCCACTGTATTTCCAAAGCTTCTCCCCACGCATTCAAGGCTCTTGCACGCATTCAACTCAGGGTGAGGAATACGCTAAGCTGATGAGAGTTATAGGACAAAACATCTGGAGGGCCACAAGGCACACATCCCTGCTTTATTAGAACTGCCCTAAAAGTAATTTTTTTAAAAAAAAAAAGTTTATTGGACTGGATGTTAAGCAAGGGGGGAAGGCAGGGCTGAGGGAAGTATTCTGATTTATAGTCCTATCGAACTTTGCCACTCCCATCAGGATGGACAGGTTGCCAAACAAAGCAGGTATCTAGGGCTAGTTAGTGCTACACTGTTTTACAAACTGCCATTTTTCTGTTCAGCTCCCAACAGTCAGTTCCATTTTTTAAAATCTCTATTCTGAGTTTCTATGTTGTACCACCTGTGCATGTTCTTTGACCTCATCTCTAAACTCCAAAACTCTAATAGAAATCCAAAATCTTGGATTTATTTTGCAAAATGTTATTTCACCATTGATTAGGACTCATTTAAGAGAGTCGCCTTGTGTTGCGCACCTGTATTTCTCCATCTGATTTTACTTGGGTAAAATGTTCATTCTATTAGTATTTTTAACTGATCAGTTTCTATTCCCCAAAGTAGTTTGCTCTTCCAATGAGAAGAACAACATAGGTTTTGATTGTTAACATGCTAGTGTGTCTAAGATAACGAACAACTTTGAAGAAGTTGGAGGCATGAAAAGAAAAGGAGATGAAGCTTCAAAGAAATTGCTTAGCTATACATCTCCCAAATTAACTGATGATGATGATGATGATGATGATGATGATGATGATAAAGGCACTGAGTGTTGGAAGTGTGCATACTCTGCTTTAGAACTTCTCCAGATGGTAACTGTCTTCTCTCAGTTTGTTGCTTGCTTGATTTAGAAATGCAGGTAAAGCAAATACCTTAAAGGCTGCAGTCCTTTGCACACTTACAGGGGAGTAAGTTCTACCAAACATCCAATCAATATTCATTCCTTTATTTATTGGATGTTTATTCTGCTCTTCAGCCAAAAAGGATCCCAGAATGGCTTACATACAATTACAGCAAAACAGTCCCTGCCTTCCTAACTGCAACCCAAAAAGAGACAGTACAAAAGGAAAAAGGGATAGTGAGGGAAGAGGAAAAAGTAGACATAAACAGCCATAAAACCAGGCAGCTTTACTTGCCGTGTGTGCTCTAAAATCCACAGAATTTAGAGAATCCACAGAATCCACAGTCTCCTGCAGTGTGGATGGACAAAGACAAAATTGGAGTCAGGACAAAATGAATCATGCGCATTGGTGGACTGTAGGGCATAGATGTCAACATTCCTCCAGAATATACAGCAGGAGTGGATTGTTGTCTTCACTGCTATTATTCTGGTGGGCATCATTTCAAAAGGGTTTCCCAATACTTGTGAGTAAGTCTTAAGTTGCTCTGCTTACTCTGTACTTTGTTGTGTTCCAGAATTCTGTGAGTATAAAACTTCAAAATGAACATTTGCACTCATGGCCATAGGCCTGCATAACAAAGCAAGATAGTTTTAATGCCACTTTTCACTCCCAAAGGTACCCTAAAATAATGCAAAATGCAAACAAAATAATAAAATATGAGACAGAACCAAATTTTGTAAAGTATGTGTGTGTAAAACTTCTTTCAACAGCAGAAGCTGCATAAAAGCAGGAGCAAGAACAGATCTAGTTTTTCATAAAATGTCCAAAAGAGAAGGACTGACTTCACCATCTAATGGAAGGCTTGGACTGAAGAAGCCCAAACATGCCTCTAGTGGAATGGAATTTCCCAAAGACTGAGATGCTGGGAAAGTCCAGCCCAAGTACCCACTGACCTAATCCTGGCACTAACAGGGCATGGAACACAGACCTGTCTGCTGGTAAGTTACAGCTGCAAGTGGCCCTTCCGGTACCCAAGACCCAACAAATGGTTTTAAAGGACAAAACCAGCACCAGAGTGGAGCTGTAAAACATAATGGGCTCTAATGTAGTTTGACAAATGCAGGAGTAATGGGCTCCAGGTAACATAGAAACATAGAAAACAGAGCGAGTCAGAAGGGACCTCCTGGGCCATCTAGTCTGACTCTGGCACAAGCCGGCTCCGCTCACGACATGCCAACCATGTGCACGTCTAGCCTATCTTTGAACACCCTCACTGATGGGGCCTCAACGACCTCCTGTGGAAGCCCATTCCACACCCTCGGGATCCTGAGAAAGGTCTTAGAGGCACTCTAGCGGGGGCAGTTCTACAGCAGAGTAGCTATGACCAAACGCTTGAGCAGGCAGGGCCAAGTTGATACCAGTTTTTAACCTACTCAGAACTAAAAAGGGCAAGCATCATAAGTACGCAGGAGTTAATCACTCAGTGGCACTTTCAGAACATATCCCAAATGCCATGCCTGTGCATGTTACTCACAAGGAGGGGAAGCCTCTTCAGGGGAAGCCTCAAAACCAGACAGGACTGAATCACTCAGCAGCTTTTCTGGAAGACCCAACACTTCTCTCTGGTGAGGAAAAGTCCTTTGCCAGATCGGCAGTTAATTGGAGATAAGAACTTCTCCCTGCTGAACAGGAAGGAAGGGAACTTTTTTTGGTGCTCAGCAGGGAAAGGCACTTCTCCAAAATCAGCTGATAAGAGAGAGGCAGGCAGGGCCTAGCACTTCAGGACGTGAAACCAGTCAGAAGGCAACCAGAAAGGGAAGAGTGAGAGCTGCTCTAATCAACCAAACGGGAAGCTCCAGGACCAGCCCTCCCACGAGGCAGAGTGAAGCCCTCACTTCAGGCACGCGAGCAGGAGGAATGGTGAACTGCATGGCCTTCCCCTGCCAGGACGGCCAGCCGCCGCCTCCAAAGGGCCTCACAGTCGCTCACAGGCCTGGTTCTCTGGAACAGCGGCCCACTTGGTAGCACGAGCAGGTACTCCTGAGAGCCCTGCCAGGCACGCTGTCCCAGTATGGCAAAGATCACAGCAAGAAGGTGGCCGGTGGCCGCTCTGTTTCCCCCCCGAGCAAGCCAGAGGGCAGGCAGACCCTGCAGAGCCTCATCAGCAAGAGAAAGCAGCCGGTGCAGCTCCCCACTCAGCTGGCCAGGCCTAAATTCCTGGTTATGGGGGTTATGGGTACAGTGGGGTGGGTGGGAGACAGCAGGGGTGCACATATGCTCTCCTGCCTCAGGCAGCAGGAGAGCCAGCACTGGCTGTGGGAGGACCCAGTGGGCAGTTGTGCTGGGGGAGCCAGTGCAGGGCTGGGCCGTCCTTTTCTGTGATGCTGGGCAGCTGCAGGCGATTTGTGGCACTCGCCTGAGAGGCTGCAGTGCTGCCCTTCACCACATGGGGCAGCAATGAATCGTACTGACATAACAGCCACAAGGCCTTTGGCCACCAAGAAGTGCCAGCTGGCCACATCAGGGTCACCCTTGCTTGACTTGGTGCAACACTGGCCTACACTGGGCAGATGCAGTGGTGGGGAGGAAGCAAACTTTCTTCACCGCCAGCCTCACTGCCCTGGAGTGGACTCGAGAATGAACTGCAGCCTGTGCTTGTCACAAGCCTTCCTTCACAGGCATGGTCACCACAATCCCTGCTATTTCATTGCTCCCAGCTCCATAGGAAGCCAAGAACAGATCAGGCTTGTACAACTTGGAGAGTGTGTTTGGGAGCAGTCGCTGGTTCCTTTTGCCAGAGAGGGCTGAATCTTTCCTGTGGTCACCCATGCTGCTGACGGGAAACTGTTTCCTAATTAAAAAGCCTAAAATTCCCACAAACCTGAACCTTCCCAGCTAATTATCTATGTCAAGAGAATTATATGACACCACACAGAGTGGATACCAGCATTGCCCTGCCCAGCTGTAACATCAAGTCCAAGAATGTCCCACCACACAGACAGGGTCCAGTATGGAGACATGGAAGCCACAAACGCCCAAGCCGGTTCTGGCAAGGATATCTCATGTGACCATTCAACTACTGAAACTGGAAGTGGGGTGCAGTGCCACTCTTGATATCTCTACCAGCTAAGGGCTGCAGATTTTTGGCCACTAGGAAGTATGAAATCCCATACAGTGCTGGTGCAGAGGCCAACTGTAGGTACAGCCATCCTAAAATTCAAAACTTTTTTTGCTTATTACTTTTGATGCTGCACAACTTTACATAATTACAATCCTGAATTTCTTTAATGCACCTTGATTTTTTTGATTTTTTTAAATGATATGCTTTGTGACATATTTTATTTATGCGTATGTATAAGCAAAAGTATTCTAGTGTGTAAAGATAGTAGCAGCTCAATCCTATGGCCACCAGACAGAATTTAGAGTCTAATCAACTGGAGTATTTTGCAGCGTCCCTGTTCTGACCTGGGAAACTTGTTTGGAGGTCACAGCAAGGAATCTGAGCTCAAAGGGCTCTCCTGCTCCTTCTCAACTGCTGCAGCTTTGAGGCCACAAGAGCAACTGCAAAAATGGGCTTTTGCAGTCAGGGAGGGCAGTACAGCAGGGAGGAGAAGGCTTCCACAGCGTACGTGGTATGTTAACAGTGCCCCAACTTCCTTCCTGCCCACCCTGAGGCTGCAATCAGCTAATTTGTGCATGGCTGGGGGAAAGCAGAGGCGATCTTCACTTCTGCACTCCTTCCACCATGTGTAGGTTTCCTGTTCTTGGGAGTTACAAGCAGCTTCACTGGATTGTGTCCTTAAACGGTGGTGTGTGTCAGCATGCATCTTTCCGGTTTGTAGAGAGAGATCTTTTGCCTTCATTAAGATATGTATCGTTTTCAGAACTGAAACTCTGCTGGTGTTCTGTCACATGCCATAGTAACAAAACAAATAGAAACCATTTTTTCATGGGCTAGGTCACCGTCCCAAATAAGAGCTATGTGTTCTCCATAGCGCTAGGACACTCACTTTCCATGCGTAAAACAAAAATGAAGTGGAGGGCTGGGCAAGGGAAGAGTGTTAGAAACATAATGCATTTTCATATGACAGTCACTAAAATGATTCTGTTGCAGCTACTTTTATGATTTTGTTTATGAATATTGTGAAATGTCCTTTTAGAGTGGTGATGGGGGAGTTGGTTTCAAGTGTATTTTTAATCTCTCTCTTTGGGAACCTAGGAGGCTATCAATAAGCAAATTCAGGCAACAAATCAAAAACAAAAGCAGCCAGGTTGGGCATAAGAAAAATGCCAGTATCAACATAGTGTTGTCAAACCTTCCCTAGGCTAGCTCAAAGATCAGCACAAGTATGCAGGTTTTAATATCTCCCAATCTTTTCATCAGGCAAGGAAGGCTGGCAAGATGTTATCCAGATGTCTGCAAAGGGGTTGATGAAGGAATGCCAATCATTATGTAGGCAAAACTGTGCCGCAGAGAGCCCACATACAAAGCTATGGCACAACCACACTCAGAATACTGTGTATGCTTCTGGGGTATGTGTGGCTTACCACACCTAAAAAAAGAAAATATAGAATTGGAAAAAGTGCAGAGAAGAGCAACCGAAACAGTTGAGGGGATGGAGCAACTCCCTGTGACGAACGGTCACAACATCTGAGACTGCTTAGCTTAAAAAGGGGAGAGTAAGGTGGGACATAATGGAAATGCTCGAAATTATACATGGAAGTGGATATGGACATAAAAGTGGTTAAGGGAAACATGGTTCTCCCTCCTTCATACTCCTGGAACCCAGGGGCATCCTAGGAAGCAGGCAGGTGGGAGATTCCGCTTCAGATCAAGGAAGGAGTTCATGCAGCACATGTAGTTAAGCTATGGAATTTGCTTCCACATGATGCAGTGATGGCCACCAAGCTGAACAGCTTTACAAGGGAATTGAACAAATTCCCAGAAGAGGTGATCAACCACTGCTAGTCATGATGGCTGCATGCTATCTCTAGTCCTGTGTAGGCCTGTTGCTGAGAAACATAGGTGGAAGGTGCTGTGCACTCATATCCTCTTGTGGGCTCCCATGGGCAGCTGGTAGGTCACTGTGTTCACAGGAGGTTAGACTAGGTGGATCCTTGGTCTGATCCAACAGAGCTCTTCTTATGGTCTTAACCTCAAGGTTTGCAGGAAGAAGCACTGGGAGAGAAATTAGGCATTTTCAAGAAATAATTATATCCTTTTACAGACACGACTGAAGTATGTCCTCAGTAAAGTCAGTGTGAAGTCCAGTCCAATACCATTAAGACATTTTTTCAATGCCGCTTAAATTAATGAGATCAAGCTTGATTAGTTCTGCACAGGGTTTAGCTGGTACACCACCAACCTTTTGGTTAATAACAACGTTAAGATCGTTGGGACTGGTGTAGGGGTTAGAGTACTGGACTGAGACTCTGAAGATCCAGGTTCTAGTCCTCACCTGGCCCTGCAGCTCACCGGGTGATTTGGATTCATCACACCTAACGTAATGAAGTTGACGGGGATCCTATAAGCCATCCTGGGTTCCTTGCAAGAGGAGAAAAGGCAGGATAGAAATCTAACAGATAAACTGTACACTCATACACAATAACTGCAGGGATGTCTCTGTGCACACATGCGCTAGACCAGGGGTTGCATGCAACAGCTCCTGCGTTGTTGCATTGAGATGAGCAGCAGTCAGTGCATATCAAGGCTTTTAACAAGGACAATTTGTGCATTTTCCTAGTGTGCATGTGCTTTGTTGCTCAGAGCCACATTTAATGTCATTTAGGAGCCAGCACAGAGTAGAAAAAAATCCTCAGAACTGGGAATTTGCCAGTGCCAATGCAGAAGATGGTTATTCTCAAGCTTTGCATACAAGGCATCATGAACTCCAACAAAACTTGGAGCAAAGCAAATGCACAAATACAGCACAGCAGGCACGGCAATCTTCACCTGCTGAAATGTTCTCTTTTATCCCAGGGTCCTTGTCATCCTTTACCTCTGGCCTTCCTCACAGAGTAGCGAGGGAGGGAGTTTATCTGGCAATCCAAGGAGGAATTGGTCCACTGAGTCAGGTCTGAGGAACCTGGATGATTCACTGCACTTTTCACATTGTGATCAGCCACTGTTTACATCTGCTAACATAATGCAAAGGGGTGCACCATTCATTTCCAGGTACGGAAAATGATCAACATTGAACTGGTGCGCACCATGTGTCAGCAGTACTATGAAGGCTGAAAACCACAAATGCTGACAGAGAATCAGCTGCTCCAAAGGATAACCACACGACTTCCTTCACGGTCCGCCTTCTTACAAACATGGCATATATCACATGGCTGGGGTATGGGGGGAGGTGCGAAACCTTGCACTTTTATTTTAGGAAAAGGCTGTAAGACTTCATTTGTGAATAAGTGCCATGCACATGGAAAGGAAAGAGACTTTACAGGCTACCCTGGACAAAGGAAAGTACATTACCTACTACCAGTGATTTCATAGTCATGAATCAGAGTAGCAATTTTAACAGTGACAAGCATGTCTTACTACAGCACTGGCTGAGTTGCTGGGAACTACTTTCAGTCTCCCCGCCCCACTCCCTTCAGTATTGCTTCAAGCATTAAAGCAGTGGTTCTCAAACAGTGGGGTAGGGTCTTCATGCAGGAGGGAGAGGCATCACACAGGACGCATGAAGCGATAAGTGTGAAAAGCCCAGGGAGGGATAGGTAATGGAAAACAACACTGGCATAACACAGCTATTGCAGTCAGAAGGAGTATCAGTTTGCCACTGAAAGTGGTTGTGCCTTTTCTCAGGGGAGACGTGCTCCAGCCCATTGATGGCTTTGCACCTTTTCTGAGTTGTGGTGACAGAATTTTATGCAGGAGTCCAAGTAGGCTCATGCCACAGATGCATATAAAGACATTACAATATTGGCAGCTTTATTTGGGGTCCCTTTCCTAAGGATTCCTGACATGGAAGTTGTCTTTCCACACCTGCTGAACCCTGGATCACTGTTTTTATCAAGCTACCCACCATCACCCCAGGATATCTTTCTTGGCTAATTACCAGGAAGCTAGAATTTTTGCCTGAGGGTGCTTTATTTGGCATTTGCCGATATGAAACTGTGTTTGTCATTTTGATGTCCAGTCACCCAGTCTGGAAAGGGGTTCTGTGTGTGTGTCTGTGTGCCTGAGAAAATTTGCTTTAGCTCTTAGAGCTCTTTCAGTCTCCCTCTGACAAACTACCATTTACTTTTCCCCTTCCTACACACACACACACACACACACTAGCACTTGCACCTAAACACACACACACACACACACACACACACACAGAGAGAGAGAGAGAGAGAGAGAGAGAGAGAGAGAGAGAGAGAGAGAGAGAGAGCGCGCGCAAGCATCTGTATTACTCAATTCCTTTTCAAGCTCAAGGAAGATGATGCTGTTTCCTGACTACTGAGAAAGTATATTCTAGCCCATCAGCCAAACCATTTGCCTGACAAAGCATCTGGCTGAGATGCCCAGTCTCTGGCCCTAAAGGGCTTCCAGCAGCTCCATTAACCCTTTTCTATCCAAACACAGATTCTTTCACAACAATTAGAGAATAATCCTAATTGAATATGCTGGGTTGTCACTGTGACTTATTGTGACATCTCAAGCAGGTGTGGCAGAGTAGTTGGCTTGGGCAACAAACCATCAACAACCTAAACAGCCCATGGCTTGGAGCAGCTGGTTCATTATGCCAACAACAGAATCATATATCTTAAATATTCAAGATGGCAGTTAGCACGTGCTGCAGCCCACCATGGCTTAAGGAAGCTGCAGCAGGCTGTGACAATGGTGCAAACCAACCCAGTCTTCTTTGCTTCTTTTGTTAGTGAATCCATTGCAATCCAGAACACAGTCCTGGACAAGGGCGGCATGGCTGTCGTAAGAAGTGACTGAATGCTGCCCAGGGCAACGACTGCAGCACCACAGTCTGCCATGATATGTCACCCCCAGTGTTCATGCTCCGTCTACCAACAAGCAAGTGCCAGGAGCAATCAATCGTAAGGCATGACATGAAATCCATTATAAATATCTGATGCTGCTTGCCCATGTCCCTGCAGAAAATCTTCAGATCTTATATAGATGCTTTAGCCTAGTCGCTAAGCTGAAATTGCAAGTCTTGGACAGGGGAAATCCAAGCTCTCAATGTATTAAATGCATACACAAAGCTGGGCTTTGGGATCTGGATTGCAAGTATCCCTGTAATGTGAACTGACTGGACAGCCATCCCAACTTGGTGCCTTCCAGCTATTCAGGGCCTCAACCTGCATCAGCACTGGCCAGTATGACCAATGGGTGCTTGGAGTTGACCATCAAATGTTTTGGACTACGCTAATTTGGGGAAGACTGTCCTAGAAGCACCTGCCCTTCCAACTGCTGTCATATCGCTCCACATGCAGTCTAATTCCTTGCACACTAAGAAGTGAGCTCTGCTGAATTCACATAAGCATGTGAATCCTTTTACATCATCAAACTGCAGATACAAGGAACCATTTTGCCTGCAAAAACACCTTTGGGAGGGATTCTGCTATATTCCCCACTTTCTTCCTAGCCACTTCCAGGGAAGATAATGACATGGCAAACTTTGTTTTTCATGAACTTTCATTGTACCATCTGGCACTTTGACATGCTTTTCTCCATTACCTGCCAAAAGTTTCAACAAAGTTGATGTACAATTTCAAAATTGCTGCATTACAGGCAATCAACTTGAATATTCAAGACTACTTTGGCAGCCTGTCGAAGAACTAAGCATTTACAAGCCAGTGCCATAACCACAAGGGAACTAATGCCAATGGAACAGATAGTGGAGCAATAGAAGATGTATTTAAAAGTCCAGATGGGGTGCATTTCAGCACATGAAAGGTTTGTTCCAGTGGGTCAGCTCCAGCACCTCACATCTGAAAACGACTGCTGACGCACACAGTCCGGGTCAGGGGTGGGGAACCAAACTCAGTTTCAGAGCTTCAGTGACCACATTCCAATGGAAGGCATGGTCAAAGGCAAAAAGGGTGAAGCTAAAAATGCCCCCAAGCCTCACACCTGTACTGTATATTGTAAGCTGCAAGTTCTTGCAGTCTTAGGAAAGGTATTTCAACCCATTGGAATGGGTGGAAATGAACCAAAGTTGAAAAACCACCAAACAGTTTCTGGTTGGCAGAGAGGCATGTGGCTCTCTGGGGAACCAGACCAGGTGCATTCAACTCTGGTCTAAAGCAAGGGAGCCCTGTGACTAGAAGCAACAACTCTGTGCGATGTTTTCTCCCTTTACCCATATTGTGGATCATCCTCCTGTGGATAATTCTAGCACTTTTGATGTTCCAAAGATTTTTGTGATCCTTTGAAATTCATCTGCACATGAATCTGCACTGTTATTCCCTTTTACAAATGGGACACTTAGGGCTGCAGCTATCCAATAAACTTGGTACAGAAGAGCCTAAAACCATTACGCTCAGGTTTAGTCATCCTTGCCCTGAACTGCACAGCAAAGGCCTGGTGAATGATGTCATCTATTTATTGCCCCAGCCAAAGAAATCCTAAGATCTCAATTACTTACTATGCCCAGCTCTTAACCAGACAAAAAATGAGCCATTCGCCATACCTGAAACTTCTCATGGCTCTGAAATATATCTCCACCCTTCCACCAGACAAAGTGACACGTCAGGTAGCATTTAGTTTTCAGAGTTGTGCAAAAGGATGTAACAAAGTCTTAGTAATTTCTGATCTAGAATATTTGCATTCAAAATTACCCCCCAACTCACAGCCAAGCATATTTTCCATTCATCTTTGAACTGATATCCAATTCTACAGTTCTACGCGCTGTACAACGCAAGGAGGTTTTTCAGACGCTATGTGAAATATGTTCCAGAGTGTACTGTCTTGATATTGCATCTGAGAGCAACAGCAGCTGATGAGCAATCCCAATGGCTTCTAATGAATCTCGTTTACATATGTAATCTCACCATTTCATCCAAAAACAGACAAAAGCTTCTTCTACAGCTTGTCTGAAACTAACTGCATGTAGTACAATGTTAGACTAATCAACTTTGCATCTGAAAAAAAGGAAAAGGATAAACAGGTTTTGATAACTTCAGTCTGTACGGGACTAATCACCACTTCTGAAAGCAATTAAATAACTTTTTGCTTCCCAACTAAAAATTACAACTTCCCCACAAGCACCTATCCATGTCATGCCAAAAATGATATTGCGCTTTGCTGTTACCCCCAAGGGCCATTGTCATGCTGCATGAAGGTAACAGGAATTGTAGTGCAACATATCTGGATGGCACCCAGCTTGGGAAGGTTGTTCCGTAGGAAAAAATCCCATATTTTGTACTCCCCCTCCCCACAGACAAACACAATCCTACAACTGGGAGAAACTCATGTATACTAAAATTGGTATATTTGCATGCCCCAATTTGTGCACCTGCACTGTACGGGTACATACGCTGCCTTCCCTGAGCTTCTGGCCCTGCTCTGTATTCTCTACTTGTCCTAAGAAAGAACAAGCCCCTATTCTGAAAGCATTTCATTTGACTTTGCTCAGCATGTATTTACAGGATGTGCTAACTGTGGCCTATCCTTGCTTGACCGGGTTGCCAACTTTTTTCTGGCACTGCAGGGCTTTCAGGTTGGCTGCACATGACAGCGTGATCAGGTTCACAGGCCATGGCTTATGTAACCCACAGTGAACCATGGCACCCACAGATGCCTCTCTGAATACCTGGTGTGCTCCCCCAAAGGTCATGGGCATCAAGACTTAAACAGACACATTCATAACTTAAATGTAATTCAGCCCTCACCAGATCTGTCCAGGCACTGCTTTTACTGAGCACAGTAAAAAGAGCTGTTCCTCACTTGTCGGGAATGCAGACATCTTCAACCTTGTGATCACCCTCTGGATCGACACCCGTGCCCAGACAGCAGTACTTAGGTGCATGCTGTGAAAAGTTTCAGCAGCTATTTGATGGCAATGAGCCTGCCATTCAAGGCACAGGAGCAAGTCTGGCCTGGTTAATGTGGATCGGTCACCAGTCCTAGATTGCGGGAGGGTATCAACAAGTAAGATGAAGATAATGTAGCCAGACAGAGGTGCAGTAGCTGGATCACTTCCACAAAATAAATGTGGTTGCTTCCAAGTTTACAAGCTGTTTTTGAGAAGGAGAATTCTCCCCTGGGAATTTGGGTTACTCGTAAAGGCCTGGAGCAACTCTTCCAATCCTAAAATAGATATGCTAATTATTGCACCTAGTTTGCACAGTAAATAGGACTGATGGGCAGCTGCTGTTGTTTTCTTCTCTTCAACATTTTAAATGGGATTCCTTAATTTTCCCCCTACTTGTGTACTTTTTAAACAGCAACAAGAAGCAGATCTCCAAAAAGCATTCCTGACTATGGATCATAATGGCAGTGGGTTGAGGGGTGGAGATCCCAAACAGCTGGAGATCTACCTTCTGCCTATGCCTGGCCTAAGCACACGAAGCTCTTCCTATCACTTTGCCTCCATGCCAGGCGATAGCTGGCAGAACAGCTTCTCACTCGTGGAAGTTTGTTTCTTGCTTACACACACACATGTAATTTCGTGGTCCCTAGACAGGGTCAATACAGGACCATCTAGAAACCCCACTCCAAAGTTTTATTTCCCCAGTGGCGTTCCCTTCCGGGTTATCCCAGTCACTGTGGGGGCTTCCAGTGGTGACTCCCTCTTTCAGTGGTGCAGCAATGGCAGCAAAAGGGGAGGGGTTGCTTTAAAGACAAAGAACACCACAAACATCCAATGGAGAACTGCCACTTGTGCTATCAAAGAGAGATTTTACCCCTGCTGGCAGACTACCGCATCTTGGCAGTACCACTAGTTGCAGAAAAGGCTGTGAGAAGGAGGTGTGAGTGTGAATGCAGCTCATATGTGGCCCACCTTTATACATTTACCTGGCCTGATTCTCAGTGTGCCTTGTTCTAAGAAGATACACATAGGATTGTACTCCTGGTGTTGTTTTCGTTTTTCTGTACCGCCAGGCAGTTTCTTCTTTAAAAATAAATAATTCTGTTTTGATTGCAAACCACCTTGAGTATACAAAATTAAAAATAATTGGGCAGGGTCTATTGCCCAGATTTAGAAAACCTTAGTCATAGTATTTTCTTCATGTTGCTAAACTAATAAAACACAAAGCAGGTTGTCTGCAGCGTATGAGGTAGTGTTCATGGCCATTCCCAGACAGACAGACCTGCACGTACCAGAGATTCAACAGAAAACCACGCACACATTCCAAGAAACTTGTAGTAGCTGCAGAAGCCTTGCCGCAACAAGTAACCAAGAGCCACCTCCTAAAATGTACAATTTCTCAACTTTACAACTGTTTTTAAAATGCAACTTTGATTATTATGCTGACTCAAGCACAAAAAGGCTAGACTGAATTTGGCCTTGCCCAGATGTCGTAGTAATTAATCGACTGCCTCTGTCTGCATCTCAAAAAATTGCTTCTGCCGTTTCAAGAGCAAAGCTTTGCACTGCACACATTTACAATTCTCCCTGCCCCTCCTATGTCTTCTGCTGGAATTTGGAATGCAGCCCAAATTCCCAGAATGCAGTTCATCTGGTTTCAGTGCAACCGATCATAATGACCTGATCCAATTATGTTGCAGTTTTTTCCCTTTTGAACTCCTTAACTAACCTATAATTTTTACTCTCATATGCCCAAAGCTAAATGAAGTGTCTGATACACCCAAAGAATTCCTAACCTACCACTGCTGACTAGATTGGAGGTTGACATCACCTAAAATGACTACCAGAGGGCTGGAACTAGGCTGCGTGTTTGGGTTAAACAAGGCTATGAAGGTCATAGGAGAATATGGTCAAGTAAGGTTGCCTGCCCAGTAATGAACAGTAAGTATACATGAGCATTTCTCTGATCTAATCATCTTGTGGCCCTCCGGAGGATTTAACCTGCAACTCCCAGCTTTCCTAGCCAGTACAGCAAATGCTAAGAAGTGGTGGAAGCTGTAGACCAAAATATCTGGAGAACGCCATGTTGCCCACCAGGATCCACACACAGGGCCCTGCTTGTGTGGGAGTTCACCTAGGTGAAAAATCACATCCTGTGCAAGGGACCAGGGTAAGGAAAAGACTGCTCCCGGATACGAACTTAAAATCCTCTTTGGAGGGCCTGTAGCACATCCACCCTGCTAAAAGAAGCAATGCTGGGGGGCATGTAGCAGGTCTTCACTGTGGAATTTTTTGGACTGTGAAATTCACCTTATAAGGAGGCGCGACGGGCTGCATGTTTCTTCCGTTTTAGGTGCCAATGAGGACATTTTCATTCATTCACCTTTTCCGGTTTTTAACATAGGAATAATTCTGCTAATACTAGTTCTGCTGTTAATTTATTGTGCTATTCTCAGCCTGTCTTGCTATTCTTGTTCTTTTTGTACACTGCCTTATATAGATTTAGATTAATTGTGGATGATAAATATTTTAATACCAATGTAAAAATGAGATATACCAGGAAGGTAAACTGAATCCATCCCTTCCTTGTATGGTGGCAAGTGTTGACATGGGGCACAATTTCCAATGAAGACGCTTTCAAACAAGCAATGTCCCAGGTGAAATCTGAGGTTCTTGAATGTAAGAGAATGTAAGAGAAGTGCATAATGCTTCTGAATCAACTGTGCAACTGATATATCATTATGGGATTAATTGTCCAAGTACCCAGCTCAGTTGTTCAGGTCCAAGTTAGGAAACATCCTCAGAATTAAAAGGATTTTCTCAGAGATCAACAATTCCACCCTTTTGTGTTCTTCAAGGCAACACCGTAGCCCAGTGAATGCAAACTATGTCGCAATGAGCAGAGGGAGCTCAGGGTCTGAAGCTGAAAATTCCCAAAATGTTTGGTTGCTGGAAGTGAGGAACGAAAAGTCCCTGAAGGTGAGATTTCTGGATTCCTAGAGGTGTGAAGGCCTAGTGGTGGGGGAACCCCAGAAAGCAGGAGGGGAAAATCCTTCCCCACCCTTGTTGCTGCTGCTACTGCTATTGCAGTAAATAAACACATTTTCCCCCAGGAATTTTTTGAGGAAAAGCTTAGGGAATAACTCTCCCTCCTGAATCTTCCTCCACCACCCTCTGTTTTTTTTTCAAGTCTCCACACCTTCTACAACTGAGAAATGGTTGAATGCTTCTTGCTGAACACGATTATGTTTTTGAGTGTCAACCAACATAAACATATTTTTAAAAGCACAATGGCAACTGCTTTCCTTAAGCTGTTTCAAATTGTTTTTAAATGTTGTATATTAGTCTGTGTGTGTGTGCAAAATGGGGCTTTGAGGGGAAATCTGAACCATCCAGAAAGCTTTGGCTACTGGACAATATAAAAAAATCAAAGGAAATCTGGCAACCCTAGCAAGTGATCATGTTGATTTGTTTATTTATTTGATGCATATCCCACCTCATTAGCCAGAAAAAGCTTCCCTTGCCCATATCAGTAAATCAAGCTTCTGTTGCAGCTTGAGCAGGCCAGGATGTCCTTCTTCTGCTCAGCCACTCCACTGCTGAATTCCGGCACTGAAGCAACCCATCCCAAGCTGGACCTGGGCAGGCCCCACGCTGTCCAGAGCTGGGGTTTCTCCCTTTGCACATTCAAAGACACAGACCTTTCTTGCTAAACGTTCTTTATTGGCCAAAGCATTTTCCAGAAGCATAAATATCCAGAAGGATTTTCTGAGCATGCACAGAGCAGTTCATTGAGCCCAGTCCAGTATTTACTTCTAGGAACTCTCCTCATGAAGTCATTTGGATCCTCTTCTTTCAGGTGGTAGCTTTTGGAAATGAACATGCCTCCTCTCTGCACGCCGATTCTCTAATTAGTACGCCTTTCTCGGCCAACATTGCATCTTGCAGTCGAGAGCCGTGCTGCCCTCATCTGTCTCTGAGAAACTCCCCTGTTCCAAGGCTCCTCTTGATAACTGTACACGTTGCTCATTCCCAGAGGCTCCCTGAGCACCTGGGGAGTCTGGCGTTGAGATAAGCACCTCTGCTCCTCTCATCTCAATGTCTGGAATTGGCCCACATCCCCAGGCCCCCTCTTGCTCTTCCTCCTCCTCCTCCTCTGAATCCCAATCAGCAGGCCTTGGGAACGCAGGTCAAGAGCAGCTACCTTTCTCACGGCCAGCAGGGGCCCACCGCAAGAGCCTCTGGGGCTTCTCCCACTCCTCGCCACGGCAGCCCCCTTGTTCACCTGCCTCTTGCTGTGGCCCTGACACAGGTGGTGGTGGGAGGAGGAGGAGGAGGAGTTGCTGGTGATGCCTTGAAGGGCCCATAAAAACCTGGCAGCTGCATGGGACTAAGGCTTCAGGTAAGCCCTGGACCATTAGGCAGTGCTTCAGAGCAGGGCTTTCCATTCTCTGCTTGGATGCTACCCATGGCTACCACTACTAGATAGAATAGCTAGATGCACTCCTAGCTGTAGCAGCCCCGCTCCTCCTCCCTTTGAGAAAATGGGGATTGTTCACGCCCAGCTTTTATTCCAGGCATAATCTTAAGCATGCCGCTATAATGCAAGTGCAGCCGTGTACATATCTCAGAGACTATCTGTGGCATTGGTTATAATTCTCACATTACCATTGCATACATTATAGCGCAGAAATGACTTTAAAAAGTAACATAAGACCTGCCGCTTAGACGAGATAATTACAGGCATAAATGGGCTGATCTTTACACTTTCTGCACCAGCCAGTCGGTATCTAGGAGGGGCACGCGAGCTGCTGCACTTGGCAGTGCCTCTCGTGGTGACATAAGCCACCATTCCAAGGACGTTGCCGGAAAGTTTTGCTTTCTGACAGGCTCTCTGCTTTCTTAACAGCTCTGCAACAGACTAGAGTTTGGCTTTTCTTCTGTTTGTTTGTTTCCCCCTATCATTATATCTGCACGTCAGGAAAAGGTTCATCTGCTGAAGTTGTACTTGGCATGGAGCTGCCAAAACCATAGGAAAAAGTGTTCGCTAACTTGCCTCCAGATGATTTGCCATCACAAAAACCAGACTGGGATTCCCAAGGCTGATACTGAATGAGTGTTAGAAGATAGCTTTTGGGGGCCTGTGGCACATTTGCTCATTGTTCAAGAGAAACTCTGGAGAACACCAGTATAAAAAGTTGCCACAGGAGGTGTGGTTGGTTGCAAAGGAGTAGAAACTCACGCACTGAATAAGGCAGAGCCTCCATGCATGAACACAACTAGGATATAGAATAGAAAATAAACCTATTACTTTATAGAGAAGGCAAATGTTTTTCTTCTTCCTTTACTCTGTCAGCCAGTTTTTTTTCCCATCTTTTCTCTTCCACATTCTGGATGGTCGAGGCGCTCTCTCTCTCTCTCTCTCTCTCTCTCTCTCTCTCTCTCTCTCTCTCTCACACACACACACACACACACACACACGTATCTTCATTTCCCAAGGATGTTCCTGGGCCCCACCACATAGCCCAGAAGCAACAATGGGAAATGCAGGTGGGGGCAGCAGCTGAAGGGCCTCATTTTGCCTAGGTGGAATCTCAGCTGCCCCTAAGAAATGCATGGAAGGGACAGATCACCAGGTGCCAGGTGAGCTATCTGGCAGCACACTGTTGCTCAAAGCATGAGGCTGCTTACCCAAGTTAGTTTGATATGCAAGAGCACTATAATTTGGAGATCCAAATATCTACACAAAGCAGTGGACAAAGGTGGGTCCTAAGTTCCTTTGAATGTTACACAGAGGCTGCATTTCCATGTCACATTAAGAATGTTGCACAAGGTTGTTCCACATCACATTAAGCCATGCTGCGGATAAGCTACACAGTACAAGTTGCTCACAGAACAAGCCATGGTAGGCCAACAGACAACGGGGTTCACCACTACTTTTTCTCCCCTTGGCATCCACCCAGTATCCTACTGTTTTTCACGGCAGAGCCCATCTTGTCTCCCCCTGCCTTCTCTGATCCCTATATCCCTGTTTGCGCACCATTGTTTATTTCTTTAATTTTTGGAGCCTCAAAAATATGCAGTTGGGGGTCATATTTTGTCTTGTGCATTGAGGGACTTTTTAGGTACTTATTATTTTTGTCAGTCTTTCACATGTGTACAGCTGCACTCTTACAGTTGTAGGATGTGTGTGGTCTCACTTGGTAAATTACCTTGTCTCTTGCAGCTGTCAAAGGGAGCAGCAAAGTCCAGTAGGTAACATACATGGAGCTGGCAAGGTGAGACTACATACAAGCTAATTTCTCCACAGTCGCCAAGGTGTCAGTTGAAAGCACTGAAAAAAGTAGGAGAGCAAAAAAGCATTTCCCCACTCACTCCATCCCCTTGATCCACTTCCTCTAGGATTTTTTGGAACTGTCAGGGAGCCACAGTAACTGCAACAGGAAAGGGGAGAGTCATTTGGGACAAGCTGAAGACTCAGGGAATTGTTAAACGATGGAAGTCACTGAAAAATGTCAGTTCAACACTAAAAACTAAGATTACATTGCTAAGTGGGAGATATTGCCCCCCACTTTAAGAGCACCCCCTTTGGCTTAGCCCCCTTTTATGGTGCTTTCAATTGACAGCTCAGCAGTCATTCCCTGGCAACCGTGTGCAAATTAGCCAATAAGCAAGCTCACCTTGCCAGTTTCCAAGTATGTTACCTTGTCCATTTTGTCCTCTGAAATATACAAGGAAATTATCCAGGCAAGACTGTAAACAAGGGACAGCAGAAGTCTGGCAGTAATAAAAATACTAATAATAACATTTGTGCAAATTTTCTAGGGTTACTTTTAATTTAGAACCAGTGTGATCATCCAGTGACAGTCACTCTAAAGTGCCACTTGAGCATCAGTGGAGGGGCTGTCAGAGGTACAGGCAGGACCACAAAGAGTGACAGGGCTTCTGCCACTCTTACTAAGTGTCTTGCTAGCCCATCCCCACAACCCACAGTAAAATTGCTCTCCTGGGTCTGGATGACTTGACAATCCAGTGAGGATGGAACAGCTCCTCAAACAAACCATACTGAAAGATAAGCCTCCCTCAAAGAAGCAGTCTGAGTTCACACAATGCAAAGAGCCAGTTGTGTTGTGTAAACCCTTTCAAGGTGCCATTCGAAACTAGGGGTGGACAACTTGAGGCCCTCCAAACATTTTGGCCTCCAACTCCCTCCCCATTTGCTATGCTGACTAGGGCTGTTTAGAGCTAAAGGCCAAAACATCTGGGGGGCCACAAATCACCCATCCCTGTTATCAATATATTGAAAAATGCAAGCAACCCCCACAGACCTTTTGTGTGTGTGTGCACAGTTATTTTAGTGAGGTACTAGCCAGTTCTATTCCATGGCTGGATTTGCCCATCACAAGAGCCATGACAATGTCTTACCTTTGTTTGTCTACGAGCATCGTGTCATCTGGACCCAATCATGGCATTTCTGTGTGGCACCTTTGGTATCCCAACACCACAGAGAGACTCTACAGTAAGTTCAACACTTTACTGTGGCTTCTCTGCTCATCTGGACTCAGGATCTCAATTTTACCATTATTGGAATGGAAACACCATAGAGTCCTGTGGAAAGAGCAGCCATGGAAATGGCTCCTCGGCCATCCATTCTCTACTACCCTCGATCCCCTAACCACGCACATGTCTTCACTCACTGTACTCTTATTGGCCAAGCAATGTGCTCATCTCCCTGTTTACTTCAAAAATAGAGAAAATCGGGAAATACACATAGAGAAGGGAAAAGTCTGGCAAAGGTGTCTTTTATGATTGAAGCCTCACACAGCTTAGGACCACAATACCTGTCAGAACGCCTCTCTCAACCACAATATATTCGGACACTATGCTCAACTTCTGGGCCTTCCTCCAAGTACTAACACCAAGTGTGGAGGAATAACCTCCCCACTGCAGTCTGTCTGGCGCCAAATCTGTCATCTTTTCAGTGCCAGGTTGAGATGGCCCTCTTCTCTGAGGCTTTTAAAGACTTATTCAGCCACCCAGGGGCCTGAGGGGAACACCACGTGTTTCACAAAGCCACTCTTTTGTTATTCCTGGTTATTGTCAGTTTTTAATCATCTGTTTTTAGCTGTTTTAAACTTTCAATCTCTCCCCCCACCCAATTTTATGAGATTTTTGTTGTATTTTTATCATCTACTTTTATGGACTGTTTAAACTATCAGAAGGCTTCAGCTATGCAGCAGTATAGAAATGAAATGAATCATAATCATAATTCATTTGAGGAATGGAGCGGCTAGGAAGCCTTGCAGAGATGCCAGTACACTCAAGAGGCGTGCCTCAAAACCTCAGTGAGCCAGCTAGGATGAGGCTGCTGAGGTCCAATGGAGCAAGGAAGGAGATGTCACTCAAGAAAGCTGCTGGGAAGCATGGAGAGAGTGGGAGAACAGAGCAGGGAGGGCAGAAATGGCGTTGCTCACAGTGCCACACAATTGTTTGCCTGGGGAAACGTGTGAACACAGCCAGTACGTCCCTTCACAGAATATTTTCTGTGTTTGTCATGGCTTTCCTGCTAAGCTACAACGGATAGCAAACTAGAGCCCGAGATGAGCCAAGAACTCCCTAGTTTAAATGTCACCTCAGCTACAACCCCGCTCAGTCATCTTTGTTGATGCACTGTTTTCTCAGTCCTTTGCATCCACCTGCAATAAGGAGAAGACCGTAATCTTGGACCACCATAGAGGGTTGTTACCAAGATATGAAACACTTTGAACACTGAAATGTGTAACATAAATGCAACGTATGAATATACTGAGTCACAGAGAACACTTAAAGCACTCCAGGTAACCAAATGGTACTTCGTGATTATGGTGGCTGTCCTCTCTAGTATTTTATCCAGTGATATTGCACAATTTTGGTTTCTGTGACACTGTGAATGATTGCCAGATGGGAAAAATCTACAGCTTAGACCATGGTGGACAACTAAAAGGAGGGGGTCCTCTGCAGGTCAAAGGACATCAAGAGGGGAGCCACACCCCTGCTGCCATTGGGCAATGGGGCATATGGCCATTGCTCTGTTGCACATCTCCTCAGGAATGATTTACAACTTAGCCTCAGTTTTTTTGCTCAGGGCAGGGCAGCATTGCCTGGAGCAGCCTGGACTTCCAGGCCCAAGTAAACGGTACCCTTCTCCACACTCTATCTAAAGCGATTTGCAGGCCTTCTCTAAAGGCCATGCCATCTCCCATGCTGGTGCCATCCTGATTTGAGGAAGGTATAATTTCCATTACATTCCAAGTATTCCTTGTTTGATGTGACCCCGAAGGTGTCCTTTGCCCACATTTTTTTTTTCATTTTTGATGCTTCTGATTTGCACAAATGAGTTCCTACTTCCTTGGGATTATTTTTCGCCCAATCATTTACAGTTGTGCACAGGTTAGTCTATGTGAAGTTTCCCTACTGTATTACCTACTCTACTTGACAACACTAGCTTACAAAGAAATTGACCGGTCAAGGCTACACATTGCAGAGAAGAGAATCTGTGGTCTTGTGCACTTGCAAAGGAAAGGAATTGTTTTAAAACAAGCAAACAAGTGAATGTGTATGCAAGCTTCCAAAACACAAAAGTGGTCAACAAAGCAAGTGCTCTGAAAAGGGGTAGCTACTGGAATAGAGAAATGGGCTGGGAAAGTTTCCACCGTAGGGACAAAGGATATAGGACAAAGGATATGTTGCCACTGGGACATGTGCCATCACTGGGATGGAGGACTAAGGAGACCAAGGGAAAAACAAGCCTCAGGTGAGCCACTGAGTGGGCAAGCATCAGCTGAAGAACAGAAGCCAACGCAAGATGGCTTCTCCTCAGTGTGGCCTATTGAACATGGGATCATCTCGAGCCCAAGAAAGCTCCCCCATGAGCTTAAATTTAAGGTGCATTCCCTATAAATGCTTGAACTGTTAGAGATGTATGACATGAAAACAGCAGGAAAATTATTTCTTGCACAGATGATTACTCCTCAGAGTGAGCCACCAAGGAGCATTAAGATTCCTCAGAAGAGGGATTTAATTGAACAGAAATGAAACCATGTCAGGGAGAAAATAAATATAATTAATAAAGAACACATCCCAGTCTTAATTGTAATAGTAACATGTAAGATCTTCATTGGAAAAACTGTACATCCCCAGCAATAATTTAATTTGGCCTATTTCTTCCCTAGAAAAGAATCAAAATATTTTGCCATACATTTCACAAAACATGTCATAATATTTACAACAGAGTTACAAGCAGGGCTAACAATCCAGTTTCCACCTAGTTTCATTCAGAATCCATGACTTTTGGAATTAAGTTTTGCTTAATTCAGGGCAAAATTGTATTCTATTTTGCACATCCCACCAAACAAGAAACAAAACTTGGTAGACTGTAAATCAGCTGTGCTTCCCTCTTCATTAGACTTACCAGTAGAAATCTTGAAAGCTTCCTTATTCTGGTTAAGACGGATCAGAAAGGGCTTCTATGAAGGCATCTTATTTGCTCTGGGGACGGATAAATTAGCACAAGAGACAAGGCAGGACTGAAAACAAGATGCCGCTGAAGCTGACTCTGAGCAGGAGGATGGGAGGAAAGCCCAAGACTGACAGCTCAGTTTGCTTTTCCCAGATCGCCATGCAGATTAGCCAGACGCTCATGGCTGCTACAAAGTGGGGGCGGCGAGGGGGGAGTGGAGGCAATAAAACCACCATATCCATTTAAATACCAGCAAAGAGATTCACATTTTCTCTGGAGCTGCTACATGTCCTTTACAATCTGGCCTGCAATTTCCCCCTTTCTTCTCTTTTTCCCCTGCCCCCAATTTTAATAGCTTGTTTGCTTGCTTGGACTTTATGCTTTTCTCACTCTTTTATTTTTAGATTGTCAATATAATACACCAGCTTGCAGAGGCTGCAGGACACGAGCAGCAACTGTAACTGGATCCCGAGCCCTCGAGTGAGTGCCAGGCATTGCGGCCTCACTCCGCAGGCTGCCGAGGGCGCCAAGTTGAAGGCGCTGGTAAATCAAAAGCATCTGAACATCCAGCTTTACGGAACATCAAGGCCTGGAGGAGAGGAGGAGGCACCAGCCAAAACAAAAGCACTTTGGGGCTGGCAGTCTCTGGTTTTATGGCTTGCTGGTTCAAAGGAAGTGGAAGAGATCCAACATGGTGGGGGTGGATCAGGCCTGTGGGCACATTTGGCTATTCCAGAAACCACCACAAAAAGGCTGCCAGGGGAGGTGAAGTTAGTTGCAAAGGGCTAGAAACTCATCCGCCGAACAAGGTAAAAGCCCCATGCACAAACACAACTCCTTTGAGCCACAGTTTCAGTGCCAGGAGAAACCTGACTCAGTTATACAGAGGACAACCTTGTTCCTCCCTAATTTTGCCAGGCAACTCATTCTCTCTCTCGCTCTGAATGGTAGATGTGCTCGCTCACTTTCTTTCACATACTCACTCATCCATCTTCATTCAAAGAACGCCTCTGGGCCCCACCACGTAGCCTGGAAGCATCCCTGGGAAATGCAGGTGGCAGCAGCTTGGACGGCCTCGCTCAGATGGCTCTGAAGGAATCCAAGCTGCCATTACGAAAGCATGTGGCTCGGAGAGGGGCACATGGGCAGGTGCCAGGTAAGGTGTCTAGGACACACTGGTGCCCATGCTGGTGCCCTTTAGCTCTAGCCAGTGTGGTCAATGGTGAGTGATTCTGGGAGCTGTAGTCCAAAAGAGAAACAGAAATAACTGGAGAGAAATGAGCCTCCTTCCCCTGCTGTAGAGCCATCCTGAGCACTGGAACTAGTTCAATGCGTCCTACCACCACTGGAGTGAAGATGCAGGCAAGAGATGCTACAGCCCTTTCCAACTGACTGATGCTTTAGGTGAGACTGTCATGGAGGCCTGCCCCAGCTTCACATCCATCTGCTGCCAGGCAATGGAGCGGAGGGATTTGGAGAATACAACAACAGACAGGTTTTGTAACAGTAGCACAGGCAACTGAGTTTTCGGAAATACACAAAAGACATTGCACGTTCCCTATCAGTTGCTCAAGGAAGGAATGACCAAGTGATTGGCAATACCCGAGCAGCAGAACCTGGGAGAGGACCTGAACCTGTGTGCCAATCTATGCACCCCATTAAGGTGAATGTCAGTGTGGTGTAGAGGTTAGTGGGTAGGACTAGGCCTCAGGAGATCCATGTTCTGGTTCCCACTTGGCCATTAAGCATATTGGGTGACTTTGAGCCAGTCACTGACTTTTAGCCTAACCTACCTCACAGGGTTGTTGTGAGGATGAACTGGAGAGGGGGGATTATGCAACTTCTCTTATAGCTAATATCAGGTATCAGATCAATGTTTAATTTTTGTTTCTTTCATCTGAGTGAGCCTGGCTCAGTTGCAGTGTGAGATGTCTTTCCATAATAGCAATGAACAACAGTATTTTGCCACATAGCACTGGATTTAGTGGTAGACTCTGGTGGTTAAATTTTGTTTAGCGTTCAGTAGTTCCAAGATGAAAGATTTTTATGAACTCTTAAATAGCCACTAGCAGGAATGGCTGTGATTCCTGAAAACAAGAAGTGCACATAGAGGTTGACACGGGATACAGGCCGTACATATATACTGTGACTTGCTTGTGACTTCAACTTTCCAGAAATGATTTGAATATGTGAGAGATTTGGTTTGAGAGTTCCTGTTTTTTTCATGTTGCTCTGAGTGGTTGAACTTCCATTACAGTAAAATCCAGTGCATGTCTACTCAGAAGTAAGCCTCATTTAATTTAACAGACCTTACTCCCAAGTGAGTTTTGTTTAGCACTGCAGCCTCAACTGTTACATGCAAACTGTATCCTGTCCCTTAACCTCTGAGTGGTTGACAATGTCTTCAAATATTTCTGATGTGCAAAATATGAGTTGTGTCTGTTGTAAGTCCTACTTAGAGTGGGCCCATTGAAACAAATTGGGTTTAAGTTTAGATTAACTCTGGCTGCAACCCTGTAAGTATAAGCATACAGGGAAAACACATATAGGTATTTGTTATCATGTAATATATAGACATCTCTATTTGTCTCGCATCACATCCAAAAGAGAATTGTTTTTCTGCTTGGGGAGACCTGGACAGTAGAGAAGCAGCCACAAAGAACATTTCATCCCTGTTCATATTTGACTCAGCATCTCTCTGCATGAGCCTTTTAACTTGCCACTTTACCAAAACATCTGTTTTCCAGGATTAACACTGGTTCCCTTACATTTGGGAGCGGAGAATGTCTTTTTTTGCCTATATATGGGTTCCATTACACAACTACAAGATTACACTACAGAATAACAGAATATCAAAAATACGATAGTTTTTCATTTCTATTTTTCAACCATTCTTATAAAATTAAATACTTTCCTTGCTCTTTAAAAAAAAAAAAAAAAAAAAAAAACCTCACAGGGATGTTTGAAAAGGCCCTAGACTAGAGGATGGCAAGAGTGTGTAAAGCACCCACAAGTGACTGTGAGTGAGGATTCACAAACATGCAGTAAATATCTTTTGTGCAGAAGTCCTTGGTGTTTACCATGGAGCTTGGCATTCCCATCAAACTGCTGTGCTTCTATGTTTCCCCCATGGTTCTTCCATCTTCTTGAGAAGTCCAGAAATCTAGCTTCCTTGGAGAGCAGCAATGGTGCAGCATGATCTCCACAGGCAGCGACCACCAAATGCCACGTTTGTCTTTTGACCGCTGCAGGGACATTTTGACGAGTGCCGTTATCATCATGCCTTTTCAGCACACCTTCACAATCACTCTTCTAGTCAGCAAAATGGTGTTTTAAATCAAAATCTTTTAATTTGTGCCAAAAATTGTTCTTACATAAAAATAAAATAATTGTACATTTAGGTGCAAACTTTTAAAACTGATAATTAAAAATAAATTTGCTGCTGAATTAGCATGCTTTGAGAAATAACCACTTTCCCACCCACAAAACTAGTCATACCCACTAGCTGAAAATATTTGGAGTTGAAAATATTTTGGGAGCATGCAAAAATATCTATATCCCCAGAATCGTGAAAAGTAAGGAAGGGGGGATCACTCAAGCTCAGTTTCATTCAGGTTCTAATTTTTCTAATGCTATAATTTGTTTTGTCCTGGTCTGACATTGCATTGTGATTTTCTTTAGAAGTGGATGGATTTCAGTGATTAAACAGGTTCATATTTATGTCTGGAAGTACAGATTTGACAAGTTCATATTGAAATACAGGCTCAACGTATTTCTTGGCCATTCTTAGTAAACATGCAGTAGCAGTTTTCCATATAATTTAGAACAGATAAGCAACAGCTGTGTAGTGTGAAAGGCTCTTAAAGGGAACCATAGAGAAGCTGTTGTCAACTGATTACAGAAATGGGTATAAGGAAAAGCTTTTGCACATATGTACATAGTCTAAGGACAATTATCCTCTAAACTGTTTTCTGTTACAAAATGAATACCACACTTACCATTTCAGGACACATTCACAAAAGTAATTTTATCATATAGGGATTATTCCCAGGGAAAATTCATCTTCTTTTAGTCCAGGAGTGGACAACCTGTGACCTTTCAGATGTTTTGGCCTACTGTTCCTATCAGTCCTGGCCAACTTAATCAAGATGGGGGAGGATGGGAGTTGTAGGCCACAATGTCAGGAGAGCCACCAGTTTCCCACTCTGGTTTAGTCCCATTAAAATCCATTGGATTCAAGTTACTCATGACTACCTTGTCTCACTGAGGTCCTTGCAACTCAAGTGTGTGATTAATTTGCTCTGGATCCTGCTCTTCATTTCCTCTGTTGGGGATGACCCATGACTTTGGCAAACCACTCCTTTGAACTATGCACCATGAGCCAAAGCTGCCATTTTGCTTAGCACCACAAGCTGCCTATATCGGAACAGAGAGGTGGATGACCAAAACTTCTTATTCTACTTGTGGTGCATGATTCAACTGACCACAAGAAAAGTAAAAGCAGCAAATGATATGAACTGGTCCTCCTTTGGAATTAAAATGAATTTAGCCTTTCTGTGTTCTTGCTGACAACAACTCTTTTATGCCAGATACACTCTGATTGAGAAGCCTGGCAAATACAATATGATGCATGTTTTCTCAGGAATAAGTGGAACAGGAGGAATGTTTTTTCCTTAGTAAGTTTGCTTAGGATTGCATCCAAATGGGAATGTGGCTTGAGCATCTAACTTTGCTTTTGTATTGTTTCCCAGTGACTTCTCAAAAGGAACTATTCATTGCACCTCTGCTCGTAAATATCATTAGTGTGGTACATTTACGTGACTGATGGACACCCACAAAGCCTGTAAACATTGGATATGTAAATATTTATAATGGTGGTGAATCTTGCACACTAGTGTAAACACCAGCTTCTCTGCTATACAGCACAGCACAAGTGTGTTTTATTAGGGCCTCCATTTCTGCACGCTGTGTTATCTGCACCAGTAAACAGTGTCTTGCGACTAATTGCTGTGAAAGATGGTTTCCCACACTGTCATCCCTCCAGCGTTTGTAAACAGAAAGCTTTCCTAGAATGAACCTCCTTCTTTGTGGGCAATGCTGCAAGGAAGAAATGGAAAGAACACAGTTGTAGGCCTAAGAGGAATCAGTATAATTGTGGTATGAGTCTTGGTTGGACTGGCCTCAGTGAAAAACAAATGGAAAATGATGAGCCAGGTAATACCTTGGATTGGGCTGACTGTCTTGCTGGAGGCAGATGGAGCAGGCTGTCAACCTGCATAGATCTCTCCTATTTTGCAAGCAATCATCTGTGATATTTTATCCCTTTTCTGTTTGATGGCTAGACTCACCGGCTCCAATCCAGATATAGTTTCATGTGTCGAGATAAGTGCAGCCTGGAATCTTAAGAATGCATACTCTTATTTATTAGTTTTATACACTGCCTTTCCTGGCCTCAAGGCAATTCACATAAAATGCAATAACTTACAAACTACACTTAACAACGAGGAATAAAAAAAATTAAAGCAACGAATAGTGGTGTGGCTAGGTAGTTTCAGGGCTTGGACTTAATGGTCTTGTGGGGCCCCTTTGGACATTGGTATGTATGAGGAGGCCATGCTGGCCAGTGCCCACACGCTCACCAATCTTCCTGGGTCCCTGGGCACATTCAGCATTTTGAAGAGGCACCTGGACATCACCACGAATCAGATGCTGTGGAGGGATGGAGAGGCCAAGCACAAAAATGTTGGAAGCCCCCCCATCCCATGCTTCTGTAAGGCCCTCTCAGAGACTGAGAGAAGCACAAACCACATCCATTTTTGAGGCCCTCTTGATCCTTTAAAAAATGAAGAAAGGCCAAAGTGGGGTTACAAAAGTGGTTTTATTTTAAATGTTTACATTTAACAAGTTAACATTTAAAAGCATTAACACAAAGAAGATACAATGCAATACTCGGTAATAAATGTTCTATGTTTTATTTAGTAAGTGTTTTCTAGCTTTTTCCTGCGCAAACTTACCAGTTATTGTAGGAAAAACTACTCTTCTGCCAATGTCATAATGTATGTTGAGCATAACAAGACCATCCCTACAATCTTGTCCCATAGTCAAATGGTACCAATTCTTGGTCTGAAATTGAAATGTGAGGCCTGGCCAAATGGCCTCTTAGTCTACATTTGGCTTGTATGTATACAAAGATGTGTAGCATGTTCTAGCTTCTCTTTCTTTCTCTTTCCTTCTTCCCATCTGTCCTCTCTCTCTTTCTCTCCCCCCTCCCCCCCAACCCGGTCCCCTGTGAATTCTCTTTGCATTTTCTTTCTCCCTCCTCCTCCCTCTTGATGACTCCTCTCTCCCTTCTTTCTTTCCATCCCTTCATTTCCTGCTTCTCCCTCCCTCCCTCCCTCCCTCTCCCTCTCTCTCAGGTATCCTGCCAGTAGATGACACAGGGCAAACTAGACACATAGTCTGGCCTGCCATGAAGTAGCTTTTTCAGTGTTCCACAGTCTCGGGGCAGTCATTGTAATGGTCCTGTTCACAGTTGTCCATAGTTTGACCTCTCCGAATAAAGAAGAGTGGAGGCGATCAGAAATTCCTTGCCAGAATAGGGGTTCATACAAGGAGGAGGTCTCTACTAAAGTATGACATTTCCAGGCCATGGAGGACTATGGAAGCAACAACACTTGGACTTGGTCCTGGCAGAGCCCAAGCAGCACAGCAGGAAGAGCTGTGGTGAGATGAGGTTTCACTTGTTCATCTTCACCAAGGTGGACTGAGACATTTTGCACCAGCTGCAGTTTCCTGGACATCTTCAAGGGGAGCTAAGAGAGACTGTTGGTTTTGGGGTCAGTCAGTTGGTGTATCCACCCTGGGTTTTAGTCTGAACTTTAAAGGAGCTGACCATGGAGCTCACCCCATCCCATCACCAAATGGGTTTATCACCATGAATAGTTCCTTAAAATTTCAGACCACAACCCAAGAAGGATTCACTACCCCACTGACACTGGAATCAACAGCCTCCTTTGAGGGGAACCCTACATTAAGAACATTAGAGCAGACCATCACTGTGGTTCCAGGTATGGATAAGGTCCCCACTGCTCCAAAGAGGGTTGGAGCCTATGCAGTGGGTGCTCTTGTTCAGTGCTGGTACCTGTTTTCCAGAAGCAAGGCAAAGTTCAGGAGGAATCCAAACATTTTGTCTGCTCTGAATCTTAATATAGTAGCCGTTGTTGTTGTTAGTTGCAAAGTCACATCCGACCCATCACCACCCCATGGACAACATTCCTCCAGGCCTTCCTGTCCTCCACCATCTCTGGGAGTCCACTGAAGCTCATACCAACTGCCTCAGTGACTCCATCTAGCCACCTTATCCTCTGCCATCCCCTTCTTCCTTTGTCATCTATTGTTCCCAGCATTAGGCTCTTCTCCAGGGAGTCCTTCCTTCCATCTCATTAGGTGGCCAAAGCATTTGTGTTTCATCTTCAGGATCTGGCCTTCTAAAGAGCAGTCAGAGTTGATCTCCTCTAGGACTGACCGGTTTGATTGTCTGACAGTCCAAGAGGAGTCCAAACCTTTTGTCTGCTCTGAATCTTAATATAGTGCCCTCAGTGGCACAAAAAACCTTCTACCAGCTGGGGCAGATGACCCAGCTATGCCCCTATCTGGACAGAAGTAGCCTGATTTCAATAATCTCTGCTCTGGTGAACTCTAAATTAGATTACTGCAGGGCATTCCAGGTGGGGCTGCCCATGATGAGTATTCAGAAGCTGCAGCTGGTACAATATGCTGCAGCCAGATGGTCTAGACATATAAGACCAGTTCTGGCCCACCTGCTCTGGCTGCCTGTATGCTTCTGAGCCCAGTTTAAGGGGCTAGTTCTAACCCTGGGACCACACTACCTAATGAGATGTCTCCCCTCTAGTCAGTATAACCAGACCCTATGATTTACACCTGAAGCCTTCCTCAAGCTGCTACCTCCAAGGGAGCCCAGAGGGAGGCAACACAGAGGAGGGACGTCCCAGTGGTGGCCCCTGCACCCATAATGGAATTATCTCCTCCCAGTTGGTTGTTGCTAAGATTGTTCTCTTTTGGCAGAAGCTCTGTACTTCTGGGCATTTAATGGCATAAGATGGGATGTATCTGCTTTTTAGCAGGTCTAGTTTTTTACTGCAATTGTTTTAGTTGTTTAAACCATTTGGTATATTGGAATGCTGTGCTGTAATCGAGCTGGCCAAGTATATGTGCCTCCTTTCTGCTCTTTCTAAGGAACTTCCAGTCGGGAGCTGCTCCTTGCACAGGAGGTATCCCTCCCCAGATCTGGGCATTCATGACTGGTAACACTGTCAATTAACTATCCCAAGACAGCTGAGGGCAACTTGGATGCTGCTACCAGAGTGCAAAATGTTTCCATCTTACATCAGCTGTGCATTGCACAAGCATACCTACATGGGTGCGTTTTTGAATGAAATATATGCATGGAGCAAGTGGGAGAGGTTCCAGACATTATGCCTTCTGTGAATTCTTCCAAGAAAAATGGCAGCTGGACTTAGGCACTGTTCTCTGCTGACATGACATATACATGCTTTGTGTCCACATATCTGCACCCTCGGCATTCTCAGGCACACCCGAGAATTTGAAGTTTTAAGGATACAGATGACTGAAGACCTCTGTTCAAATGGGAATCAAATGCTGACGGACTTCACACATGAAGGCTTCCCTTAGCAAGTATATTTTCAGTTTGTAAAATGTGCCTGCCATGAAGGGAACTTACATGGGGGTTAGCTGTGTAGCCATATAGGTAGACACTAGGGCTGCAAATATGGTGTGAGGCAGGCAGACAGGCAAGCAAACAGATAGATACACCCCCCCCTTGCCTAAATGAATACCATTTGTATTCATCTTGTATACCAAGGCAGTATACAAGAGCCATGAAACAGGGATGCGCCAGAATTTCCTTCTTGTTCATGTGTCATGCAAATATGTCCTGCTTGCAACCCACACACAACTCTGCATAGGAGTATAATTCTCAGAAATTTTGCACAATCTTGGATTCAAACCTGTGCACATGCGCAATCATACACTTCCAAAAATATCCCCAACCTCCTGCATTTTCACACTTTAGACTAACTGTGCATTTGCTGGTGTGCCTGGAAAAGTGTGCTTTTTCATGTTCAAAAATGAAAAATGAGCTACAGTGGGGTGAGATGAGCATGGCAGTGGAAAATGAACAACCTCAATGAGTTCAAATTTTCCATCCCTGCCCTGAAAAAACTAAGCCTCCTTATCCAGATGCCCTCCTGCAGATGTGTTGGACTTTGACTCCTATCATCCCCAGCCACCATAGTGATCTGCCATATGGCACAAATACCACACAATAAATATAGGAGATTGTTGGATTTTCTAGAAGCCAGATTAGATGAAGAGTGACCTCAGCAACCAAGTCTTGCATTTGCTGGCCTCTTCCCCACCTTGTAATCAGGACTCAGTGACACACTCATCATCTCTCCAGTGAGTGGTTGCTGGTTTTGCCTAATCATGATGAGGGTAAAGTGCTGTGCGTAAGCTCATAGACATGTCTCTCACTCAGGATGGGTATGAAAATCACTCCATCAAGCTTGTATTTTTAATGAATGTATCTAATTCACATTGGCTGAGCCTTTAAGTGAGGTGGAAAAGAAATCTGCAGGAAAAATGCACAGAAGAGCATTTCCAGAAGGTTCTCTGCAATACTAATACATATAAAAATTGCAGGTCTCTGTGGAACGGGAAGGATTAAGCTTGCCCTTAAAAATCCCAAAGACCAAGTTTGACGGAACCATCCATACTCAAGCTGTTGGAACTCTATTTTGAACTATGACCCCGACATTAATTGACTGACTAACATTAAGAATTTGGCTTCCGTTCCTAATCATTGAGTGCAGGGGGAAGATTTGCTGCAAGACAGTTTGTGCAGGAGACAGAGATCCGTGTACAGCAGACCACGTTGGCAATGCAAAAGTTTCGTGCCCCCCTAACTGGCGCCTTCATGACCCTGCCTTCAAAGAAATTATAGCAGCCTACAGCCCTGTGTCCTGCCTGGGTACGCGGGGCCGATATCAGCTTTGCGGGGTGTTGCTGACCATTCACAGTGCCAACAGAGCTGCTCCTTGTGCCTTTCCTTCTCTGTGGGCTCCCGCTCTCTGGTGGCAGCTGAATATGGCCATGTGTAACCTCACTGGCTACCCCAGTTGGCTCACCTCACCTCACCTCACCTGCAACTTGGGACCTTTCCTGCTGCTGTTCAGCACTCCTGAGCTGCCCGGGAGCTGTGTAGCTCACTGACATGGCCCCAGCTTCTTCATCCTGCTCCTCCGGTATCTGGAACTCCTAAAGCGTCTCTCCTTGCCTCTTTGTGATGCCTGGGGAGCCAAACCTAAGTAGCACAAATCATGTGATTGGAGAAGAGAAGCCACACTGGGGTCAAACAAACAGAAAGCAACTTTGGGAGGGGCGGTGGGAAGCACAAGAGGGTGTCCCCCTCATTCTGTGTACAAAAGCCAGTTGGACAGGCATTTGGATGGTCTGCCAGCATTGGCAGTGGGACCGGCATTGTCCCCCATGCCTGAAGGCAGCCGGCCATCTTAGAGGGTGCAGAGCAGGCCATGCGGCCTGCAGCTCTTCTCCAGCACTGCTGCTTCCTGAGGCGACTGCTACGCCCTGCCGAGTGATTGAGCCAGCCCTGAGCAGAACTTCCATGGGGCACAGCGTGCTCAAGGCTTCACCTACCTGCTAGCTTAGGGCAAAAGGTGTGTATAGTTTTCCAGGGGGTGAGGGCAAGGGAAGGGGAAGCAACTTGGTGGCAGTGATCTAGAGCAGAGAAACGGTGAGTGGGGAAAGGCTGACGCATCTGATTTTCCAGTCTCTTCTCCATTTTGCATGGCTCGTCCCAAAAGCTAATTTGCAGGGTGGCCAGAGAAGCCATGTGAGGACCTCATGGGTTTGGTTGCAGAAATTTGTTCAGCTTTCAGTTCCCAGCTGAAAGTACACATCTCTGTGTTTGCTTGCATCCACCCCTTATTTACCGTTGACTCTGTCCCTCCTTCCAAATGTAAATTGTATGATCCTTGGGGCATGGACTAGTCTTTTGTTTACCTTGCTTCATAAAATGCCATGTGAACAGATGATGCTTATATAAATAATCCCTTGCAATAGAGCATTCCCTTGCTAATTGTCAAGAGGCACTTAGTTGACTTAAATTGTTGACAGAATGTAAGAGAGGTGACTGTCTCAGAGGCAAGTGAGGCCGAAGCTGTTTACAGTTTTATAGGTCAGAACAAGGGCCCGAATCATACCCAGAAGAACACAGAAAGTGCGAATGTTGGAGCAGTACAGGCAGAAAGCATTTTCATTAACCCACTTCCATTGGAAGGGAGGCCCTTCTGCATAACAGCAGGGACAGTCCCTTACCGTTGTCTGACCCTGAAATCAGAAATGTGTCACCAGGTTTGGTCACTCTGAATGGGATCAAGAGGGGATCCAACCAATCAGATCCAATTGGTGAGAGATGCATCTCAGCTGAAAACTGAGAGGCTGTTATCTTGCATGTGAGCACCCGCCAGTTCATTGGCTTGGCTGCCGGGGTGTCACAAAGGATCTTGCAAAAGCTGGAGGCTGCACTGGAGGGCAAATAGGAAAACCTGAGTTCTAATTCTTCTAGTTCACCAGAAACTTGTATACAATTACACTTAGAATTACAACTTGCTGCTCCTCATATCGGTACCTTGTGGGTGTCTGTTGGTTGAGCTGGTTTGAGCCTTTTGAGGAACAGACTTCACTTTCTGCATTAGATGAGTGTGTTTTTCCTAGGCAAATATATCATCGCCAACACTGTGGTAATCTGTCTGAACATTTATCACAATCCTTGCTTGTCACTTGCTGACAGGTTTTTGTTCAAATGCCACAGGTACACTTTGTACTTCCTTATAAGTATAATTACACAAGTGGAAGAAAATTACCAGCATTTGTAAAAACCATTCCAACTGGTTTGGTGACCAGCAAGAGTACTGCATTTGCAAAGAGCTGTTGCCACAAACAAACGCCAACAGCCTGGACTGCAGCATCCCCATCCTTCAACAATAAACTGTTTCATTATCTTTTCCTGTCAGTTCCTTTTATCAGAGCCCTCTCCTTCCTATCAACTGGTTTGATTTGCAGCATGATTTGTCTTGGTGCCCTCACAACCCTGGAAAAGGCTAATTTAAAAGCAAGCGTGCTGTAGTGGTTAAGAGTGTGGGACTGGGATTCAGGGGATCTGGGTTCTAGTCCCCACTCAGCCATGATGCTCACCCGGTGACTTTGGGCCAGTCACAGACTCTCAGCAATCTCACAGGGTTGTTGTTGTGATTATAAAATTGAAAGCAGGAGGAGGAGAATTATGTAACATGCTATATATATACACACACACACACAGAGAGAGAGAGAGAGAGAGAGAGAGAGAGAGAGAGAGTTGTTGTTGATGATGATGATGATGATGATGATGATGATGTTACATTGCATTTATATCAATGGGAATAAGATTAAGGGCAGCAGGTGACTGATGAAAGCTGCTCTGAGTTTGCCGTAAGAAAAAAGCAGGATAAAAACCAAATAAATAAATATCCTGCCCCTTTTTCTCTTGTGAGAAAACCCAAGGCAGCTTACGTAGCTCCATCTTATCCTCACAACTCATCCTGTGATGAAAATGAGTGACTGGGGCCAAAGTCACCCACTGAGTTTCACGGCTGAGTGGGGACTAGAACCCTGATCTCCCGGGCCCTCAATCCAGCACTCTCACAGCGCAATCCAGCCACAGTGGCTCTCATCATTGGCCCCTCTGCCGCTGAGATGGGCTCAAGCTGCAGTCCAGCCGGTCAAAAACCAACCAACAAAAATTAGGTGGCGATCATATGCTCACCTATGTGGGAGTAACCTGACTGACTTCAGTGAGACTGTCCCAAGTTTAGCCACTCTAAGCCATACATATTAGCACATATAATGCCTGTGTAATGAGATGCAACATGATGCAGGACTTTTATGTTCCTTTCCTTCGTGCAGACCAGGGGTCCTCAAGCTACGGCCCGTGGGACGGATCTGGCCTGCCATGCCCATTTCTCCGGCCCGCGTTGCCACCTGCTAGGGTTGTAAACAGAGACTTCATCCACAGGGACATGCAGGGAACAGTGGTCATGTCATGCACATGGAACTGTGGCTGTGGCTGAATGATACACTGTTGCTCATTTTTAAACATCCTCTTGCATTTTTGTTCCTTCACTGTCAGGAACATCTGTGAAGCATGCCAGTCTTTGCGCCTTGATAGTGAGGCTTGCAAACGTGCCTGAGCAAAGGAAATGTTACGTATCAGGGCTGATGGCAGCAATGTCCCTGCGCCTTTCCAAGGGAGAAGGACCATTTGAAAGCTCTTTTCTGGGTGAAAGATTCCCTAACCGCATGCTCCTCCCAGCCCCCTCCTGTGCCAACAAAGCCTGTACTACTTCTTCAGGGAAAGACGTCATACCAACAGATGTAGAGATGCAAGATGTTATTATCTGCAATTTGTTATTCCAGTGATGATGATGATGATGATGATGATGATGATGATGATGATAAATAATAACAACAGCAGAGACCATTTCTCAATCATTCTTCCTTGACTCGCCTCATGCAGACAGACAGACACATGCACATGCGCGCACACACACACAAAGAGAGAGAGGGGGAGATTGAGAGAGAGAATTCAGTTGGGTTTCCTGTGGCATAACTGTGTAGCATTTGATCATGCATTTGTTCAATTGCACTGCAGATATTTTCTTTTGCCCTACAAGGCTCCCTAATTCATTCAGAGGTTCTGAATTTGCTTATGGACAACAAGAGGGACATCTTCATCGTAAGCCTATATTTGCACATGTTGCAATAGCCACCCTGTAGCCACAGGAACATCCGTGAAGCATGCAGTGCCACTCCCACACTCCCCAAGCTTTGGCCCACTTAATGCCTGCAAGATCTTCAAGGAGATGTAATAACAGTCCTTCGTAATGGCTGCAGTCCAACATCATCTGCAGGACCCCAGGATGCCTTTCCCGGGTGCGGACATACTGAGCAAGAGGGTCAAATGGCCTGACTTGATGAGGAACGAGTTCCCTTGTTACTTCCGTGATCTTCTGGCAGTGGGGCACTGGAGCAGCTCAAGTGCTTCCGTTGCCCAAACAGAGCTTGCATGAGCCTTTTAGTCATCAGACAAATCCCCTAGAAGATATGGCCTTCCGAGAGAGAGAGAGAGAGAGAGAGAGAGAGAGAGAGAGAGAGAGAGTTGGAGGATGCGGGTAGGGTGGGAATCTTAATTTAAATCTGAAGAGTTTGGCAGATTTTTTCATCCCATCAGCCATTGTTCAGCACAATTTCAATTTATCTGACAAGGCATTCCAGAGAGGTTAAGTGAATGTCAGTTTTCTTTAAGGGCACAGCCAGGTATTTTAAAAGGCAGGAAATTGAGTCTGCAGAGATAGCTAGATTGGGTGGTCTGATCACCTTTTCCCAGAACAAATATAAATGATGAATTGACAGTACCTTAATATTTTGCTCTATTTTCTGAAGGAATCTAAATTCTCAATGACAACAGGTTCCCTTTCTCCCTCCCTTCCCCCAGCACCCCCCCCCTTATGTAATGAACCATCTGTATGCAAAGTAAAACAAGTCTGGCTGCTTTGCATACCTGGCTGCTCCTTCAGCAGGCCTGTAACAGGGCCAAGTGAGCACTGCTGACTCAGTGCTGGTGCAGCAGGGCTTAACCTACAATTACAATTTACATTTAGTGCCATTTTACATCATAAGCTGGACTTTTCCTTCTCCCCATCTCGGAGGAGCTCTGTGCTAAGACAGCTGGCTAACCAGCATCAGGCACGTTCCAATCTCTCCGTGCAATACAGAAGCGGTGAAAAGAGCGTGCGGGTGCACATGTCTTTCTCTTCTAGTGGCAGAGAGAGATTTGAAACGTGCCCCTTTCCGAGCAGCAACCTGCAAGGGAGCACTGGGCTCCGTCTGCAAGGAATGCATCCCACGCTGATCTGATCTGTGCCTTGTGCCTGACTTTGATGCCTGTCAGGGGAGCATCTCATCACTCTAGGGAAAGGCTTCCAAATGTGCGCTGGCCGTAAATAAACTTAGCACACGATAGCCCAGGGAGCAAGCAGGCAGTGGCACCAGCAGCTCCTCTTCCTCACCACCCTTGCCTGGGAGCAAGAGGCAGGTAGACAAGCAGGTTGCGGTGGTGAAAAGGAAGAGCAGCTCCGGTGGGCTCTGGTCAGGGGGCCCCTGCTGGGTTGCGGTCCCTTGGCAGGCACCCAGCCATGTCTTACCGTGGTGCCAGCCCTGAGCACAACCAGTGGCAAGGGATGCAAAGAGTTGTAGTCCAAACTGTTCAAAGGATACATAATTGGGGGAAACTGCTCTGAGCCTTCCCTGACAGTCAGTTTTGGTCAAACTACCCATTCAGTCTAGAGGGCAGCCTAGCAGTAAAATAGGTCAGGGTCTCCAAACTTGGCCTAACCCAGTTCAGCAAGCTAATGGGCAGGCATGTCTACATTTGGAAATTAGGGAAAATACCATTATGCATTAAATAGAGTTCTTGAGGATAGAACATACTATATAAAGCCCAGTTTTACTACCTAGATTTTTCCTGAAGCCCAAGTTATTTTACTTACTTTGGATATATATTCCTCAATGTTACTTCAGTTCACAGGCATTCAGTGTATCATTTTATAAGTGCTAAATAAAGCTGTGGCCTTGAGAAATGAGCAGAACTGATGCGGGCTATTTTCTGCGAGTTCTAATGCTTGCTTGGAAAAACGGTTGACATGCAAACTGTCTATTAATGTTAAAATATGCATCTTCAGTCGTCTTTAACCCATGATGCTCACATTTCATCCTAAAAATATTAAAACTATTTAACCTCTTATTTAATGTTTGAAAAGAGATAGAGGACAAACTGACAAACTTTCTTACTTCAGTGAACTACAGAAATGCTTGTCGGTAGTCGGGCACCATTAAGCCTAGCCAAGTCCCACTGATTTTTTCAGGGAGTGTAAAAACCATGCTTATGTGAATGCACATTCCCTTTCACTCTCTCCTTTCCCTTCTTGCAGACTGTAAGTTCATTGGGGCAGGGAATAAAACTTTTTCTTCATCATATTCTATGCCATCTGACTACTGTTTATGATATGGCATTGTCATCATTATTGTCTGCAATTCTTTTTTAAAAATTCCCCAGCACTTCAAAAGACCAGAGTTAAGCTGGTCCCAGGGTGGTCCAAGCATTCCAAAGCGAAGGAATTGGGGGTGTGACGGATGTGCCCCATAATCACTGTTGATGCTCTGCAATGTCAGAACCTGTGCTTACTCACAATCTACCCATCATGCATCCCACAGGAGGTGGGTCTTTCAGGCCTAAATCCAGATGGAAGGATGGCATGCCTGGGAACAAGCAGCCCTAACCCTGACCCTTTCCTGGCCGGAGGAACCAGATCAGCAGAGTGCACATCAGGGGCCGCTGGGGAGGGGAGGAAACCTTGTGCAAGGACCCCCCCCCTTCCCAGCCTCTCCCCCACCATCAGCATTTCAGCACCTCAGGACTGGCCTGGTGGGGGGGGGCAAGAAAAAGCGCTCCCCCCAGCAGGCAATTTACATACACAGCAGCTGTAATAAATAGTTAAATAGCCTGCCTGGGCAGGGAAGTCACCTGCCCTTCCTCTCCCCCACCAGATCCAGGCCTGATTTATCAGAATCATATCTGGGAGAGAGATGGTTTCGAGTGACAGGTAGCTTTGTGTCTTTAAACCAATCTTCTTCTTTCAAACTTTAACCAATCTTCCTAAATTCTTCTCAGTATCTAAGCCTAGCAACTATGGATTGGTGGAACAGTTTTGTTTTTATGGAGGTTCAAACAACCTACATTGCAGATTTTTTAAAACTTACAGGTCTTAAAAACCATCCGCACAGCAGTGGTGGCTATAAGTAATATATAATGCTGGTAGGCCACCTGGTTTTGGAATATTCTTTTTCAGGATATCTCTTCATGCCTGACTCAGCTGGGGGCAGCAAACAGCACGTAAAGGGAATGGCCCCTGACTGATGCAGGAGCCCCGTCATCACAAATTGCAGATTGCCACCAAAAAAGAGAAGGATCGGTTACATAAAAGGAGCCCCAGCCTTGAGCTTACAAGATCTGAGCTGGGCTGTCCAGGGCAGGGCATTATGGAGAACATTCATTCGTAGGGTCCTAGTAAGTCAGAGATAACGTAATGGCAAATAACAACACCCCCCTCACCAAGTCCCTGGAAGCTCAATGGCCTCCGTTGGTCTGATAAGGAGACTCCGTAGGCTAGATTAGGCTCCATATCCTTGATTTAAGGTTTCAACGGACTTCACCTCCCTGCTGAAACCACGTCCTCCTATTGTTTCTGTAGGAGAGTGTTCCAGCCAGCAGGAACCATTGGGAAATATCCAGGGCCCTATTTCCTTCCTGTCTTGGTCTGACTGCCTTCATATAGTACCAGAATCCCCCGAGTCTCAAAGAACCACATGACATTCAGATTTCTGTTATGCAGAGGTACCAGTGCCCTGAGGCTCGGCCTGTTAAAGGACAGCAGATAGCTGGTAACACCCTGGTGGCACATTTAGTGGAAACTGGGATGACTCAAGAAGGCATGAGCAATGGATGGAGATGAACCATATTTCTTCTGTCCAAACCACTGGACAAAGGGAGGAGGCGAGTGAGGTCCGTGTGTGTAGTGAGAAGTTACGATGTGCTGGAACTGGGTCTGAAAGAAGGCGGAGGGCTGGCTTTGCTCTCTGCAGGAAATCCTGTGCCACGGTGGATTTTAGAGCACAACTGAAGGGTAACGGGACTGTGCTGCAGTGTTGATGCTGTCCTCAACCCCATGCTCAGCCTCTATACACATACAAATAAAACAGAGAAATGCCCCTCCTACTTCAAAACACATGTACACAAACACATACATTTTCTTATCAGCAATGGGGATTGCTGGGCATAAGCTCATGATGTGCCAAAAACCGTCAATTCAAAGGAGCGGCTTATTGTGCTGGGACTTAGACCTCCGTCTGCCTTACACTTAGACTTTGGAGCGGGCTACATGTCCTTTGCTGTGGGCCCCACGGCAGCATTGCGTGGTGGTGCCCAGGAGGGCTTTTGAATCACCAGGCATGCCTGTTCCCCAAAAGGTTGCCCATCACTGTGATTCAGCAAAAGATCAGTGACAGGAGAATGTGTGGCTTAGATGGCTGTAGTCATTGATCTGAAATAAGAAGGGGGCTTTCCCTGCTTCTGAAGAAAGCCTCAGCCCTCCTGCAGAGTCCCAGTTTGGATCTTTGTGTCTGATGTGCCTGAAACCTGTATGCAAACAAGTGAGCTGTGCTGGGCATGCTAGCTGTGGAAATGTTCCAGGTGGAAAGGTGCAAATGGCTTCACACACACAATATTTGCACTGGGCAATTTGTATAGCTAAACTGAGAGCTGTATCATGCAAAACAAACTGTATTCTCAGGCTCAAGCTTTCATTCATATTCCCACCATTTCATCAATCATCTTTCCTTACAAAATTGTAGAATAATATATATTTCCTTTTTTCTCCTTTATTGCACTTGAAACTAACACTGTTTCTTTAGATCAGAGAAAGATCTCACTTTTGGAATGTCAGAAAAATTGCAAACCTTTTTGGGACCCTCTCTTGGGCCCTTTCTTCCTGAAGAGGGAGAAGTCAGCCTGAGGCTGAGCAAGGATGAGGGAAATGGCAGCTTTGGAAATCCTAGCAGTAATTGCTCTGAAAAGGAGACGTGATAGTTCAGGGAGAATCTTCCTTTTGTTGGTTTTGCCTGACTTGGGACTTAGCCCTGGGTTGAAAGTGAGAAGCAGCAGGGGTGGCAGTGAGAACAGTGGGAGTTGGGAGATCTGAGTTCTAGCTCCCACTCAGCCATGGAGTTTACTGGATGATTTTGGGCCAGTCATGGACTCTCAGCCTAATATACCTCACAGGGCTGTTATGGGGACAACATGGGATGGAGGAAGAGGAAGAGGAAGATGAGGAGAACTATGTAAGCTGCCTTGGATTCCTTACAGGAAAAAAGTCAGGATTATAAATATATAAATATAAATGGAAGTTGTTTGCCCTTTTGCCTTTGGTGCTCCTTTTTGCAGCACTTACTTGGATCACTTTTTGGGTGTGTGTGTGAGGCTTAATGCAAATGGATGTGTATCTTTTTTTAGTAGTATTTTTCTCCAGGTCCCTCACATGGGATTACAGATTAGATGTGAAGTCT
>NW_025336346.1:10932364-10994918 GCF_004798865.1 Varanus komodoensis
AGACTATGCAGAGTGGACTGGGAGCAACTGGCATGTTAAACCTTATATCTTTTGTTAGTGATAGCTCTTTCCCACATCCTCAGGGTTTTGCTTTTAAGAGAAGGGCAAGCAAAGAACACAAGAGAAAGCAAAACACACATGTTTTATTCTATTTTTGCCTTATTGTTAAACCATCCCAAGACCATGGTAAGGGACGGTCTAAAAAGTTTTAAATGATAAATAAAAGTAAAGAAATAAAAGGAGACATCCTTTACTTTCTGATTCTGATGACCAACATTCTGAGTGTCACTAGCTTACATCCATTATTTTGGGCAAAGGGTTAGGAATACAGCAATAGGAAGTGGGCCTGCAAAGGAATCTGTCACTGGGTTTGCATGACACAAGATGCCCTGGTGGGCTGCAATCCTTGCGAGTGTCACGGTGTTTACCATGACAGGTGAGCCCAGCACGGATATTCAGCATGATCTGCTTTGCACAAATAAGCCTGGCAAATCTATGTTTTGGTGTACTTGCAATGGACCAGGGACAAATGTTTGTTTTAAATGAAGCTATTTACATATTTATGGAACACCAGAAATAGTTTTTAGAAAGTGGCAACCCAGTTACAATGCTCCAAAGTGCCTTTGCAGCACTGGTGGAGAGGCAATCGCCGTCTAGAGAGAAAGGAGGTGGCACTGCAGAAGTTGCAAAGAGCAGCTCAGACTTTTTGCTGCTCTTGCCAGGCAGCTCTGTAGCTCCTTGTGACAAGCAACAGCATTGGGTTTGGACATCACGACAAGCCACCTCGAGAACAACCCACCTTAACAGTCTCACTACACCCCATGGATTCTCAAGGTGGCTTCTTGTGTTCTATCTCCTCCTCTTAGAAGCCAAGCCTTGAGGGTGTGGGAAAGAGCTACTGCTAACAAAAGATTCAAGGGATGCAACGTGCCACCAGCTCCCTCTTGTGTCTAAAATACAGTTGCTGTTTTTATCAATGCGCTCATCCAGACATTCATGACTGTTCCCATAAAAACGTGTTTCTCTGCTAGAAAGAAGCTGGCCTTCATGGCAGCTTGTTCATGGAAATCTTTTGGTTCGTGATATATGTTGTAGTCACCAAGACACCTGTGGATCACCGGCACCCGTAAAAGTGTAGGCTTGAAGAGAATGGCTGTCCCAAGGCCACATATGCTGACGCACTGCACACAGCAGCCTGGGGTAAGTCCCAGAAAGGCAGTGTGACTTGCTCCTGAGTAAATATCCATCAGATTATACAGTGGAGAGACATTAATGGCACAGCAGGAAAGTTAAATTTGGGGTTCATTGCATCACATTGACTCTTAAAGAACACTATACACCCAAACTACGTATGACCTTATATCTGATCCTTGAATCACCAGACACGAGTGTGGTATGTTATATCCATTCAAGCTGGCTTCAGAGGTCTACCGTAGAGCAGCAGGTTTTTGACCACCATTTTCCATTTGTTGCTCTCCTGGTTGACAACAAATGTATGTTGAGAAAGGTGGGAAAACAGTTTATTCCTCATCTCCTTTTATTTATTTTATTATATTTATATGCCACCATTTTCCCTACCAGGAACTCAGGGTGGCTCCTCCCTCTCCCTATCTTAATCCTTACAACAACGCTTTGGGGTGGGTTAGGGTGTGTGTCAGTGATTAGTCCAAATAATCCAGTAAGTTTCATGGCTTAGTTGGGACTTCAGTCCAACACTGTAACCACTGTGCAATACTTGTCATTAGTACTGGACTCATGATGGATCCCATATATTAATTATACACCCAGGGGGTCATTTTAAAGTTCTGTGCAAAGACAAGAGACACTTCTGAATGATAATGGCAGGTCAATCGCATCAGTGTTATTTTCCTGCATTTGAGGCAAGGTGATGACTTTCTTTTCCTGCTAGTATCGCCAATGAACATTGAAGAAAAAGAACTCCTTTCCCAATTTCAAAATGAGGAAATGAAACAACTTGACGCATTGCAGGGATGCTGGTGCCCAGTCAGAACCATTTCACATGCACACATTCTTCTCCTCTCCTATCATGTCATTCTCCCACCATTTTAATTTTGGAATTTTACATCTGCAGCAGTGTTAACACTGAGTGGATACGGATGGCTGAAGGTGAGAGGCAAGCCTGCTTCTCACTATGTCTGTCAATAGGTTCAGTGCTCAGCATGGTTAGCAAAAATGTTGGTGCATTCAACACACCACAACAAAACTGGGAAAGCACCTCTGGCAAGTAGGAAGGAAAGAGAAAAAGAAACTCCAGATATAGAAATTAGAGATATTCCAGGCCTAATGCATTTTTCGGAGAAAGACTTTCTTACTGGTACTATAAAGTATTTGAATGAATGCATAGAAAGCAGGGTAGTAAGTATGAAATACAAATAAATAGCACCTTTTCCTAATTTCATATTGAATGAATGCCAAGTTTACTTTTTTAAACAAAATTATTGTAAAAACTTTATATAAACATATATACTAAGGAAAACATAATGCTTACACATGAGGCAGGCCTTAAAAATTAGAAGGACAAAAAAAACTAATAGTAAGGCTCAAATACAAAAGGTATAAACTAATGCCTTCATTAATGGTCCCAGCTTTTCCTATGACAGCTAATATTTTGATCATTGCATCTTAAATGTATGGCCTAATAAAGTAAATAAAAGTAAAGGTGAAACAGTAGAGAGACCAGTAGCACAATGTAGTGGCTGCATTCTTGAGCTTGGATGCAGAAAAAGATGGGTTCAAATCAGCTCTCTGCTCAGTTCTCTCTTTCTGCCTAGCCTTTCTGCCCAGGCCATTGTGATAACTCCAGGTTAAGTCACCACAGGTACACTGCACAAGGTCAGGATTCCAGTTTGAACGTGCATGAGCATGCAGAAATCTATAGCTGTTTCTAGGGAATCTCCTGGATTACTGGCACATACATACAGGCTGCCTAACGCAACCAACTTAGCAGAGGAGAATTGCCATGCAGCAGAAGCTGAGTGCCAGAAGCAGAAACAGGATTAGCTGGTAACCAGATCTGTTGAAATGCCACCCATCTCATCCCACATGCCAGGGAAAACTTCTGAGCAGCCCTTGTGCTTTCTGTAGTTTATACCACCATAAGCCGCAGTCAGGTTTTTCCCATGTGGTTCTGCCTTGCAATTGTGCAAATACAGTTCAGCTGCAGCTCAGTCAGCAACTGTGCTTGGAAGCACAATGTCCTAATGTTGCTTTGGCCAAACCCTGAAACTTTCTAGCACCTACTAGAAAGCTTGCTGGGGCTGAGTGACCAGAGACTCTCAAAACACTAACTTCTTTCATTCAACCCCAATGTCAAGGCAAGGGTGTATATGCCAGCTTTTCTAGTATTGGTGTTGTCCTTTATCTCAGGGCAGCTTCTCATATTACTATTGAAGGTCAAGCTAAAAACTCCCCCTTCTCTTTAAAAGATGCTTTGGAAGCATTAGGAACAGGACTCAAATGCTCATCAGCTCAAGCGCCACACTGGAAGGCAGCCACCTCTCCCTCTGACCCAGGGGCACCGACGCACTCCCGCCAGAGGGCAAATGCAGTTTTGGAGAAGTTCTCCAGGGGCTGCATAAGGCCAAATCCAGAAAACCACTAAAGGGTTCATCAGTGGGCAGTCGAGAGAAAGGGGTGTGCCTGTTTGGGAAAAGCAAAAGGTTGTCCTAAGTAAAAAGTGGTCCTTTATCTCATGAAGAAGGATAACTGCAAAAGGGGAGGAGAGCTACAAAACAAAAAATAATGTGGTGTTTTCCTCTGCTCTGACCTGAGCAAAAGCTTCAGTGTTGAATGTGGCTAGCATTGTACTGAGCAAAGAAACTATCCATGACTCTTCTGGGCTTCCAAACAGGGCTAATGCTGTCCCTGTCTTCAAAAAGGGGGGAAAAGATGAACCTGGGAACTACAGGCCAGTTAGTCTGACATCAGTCCCTGGAAAAATTCTGGAGAAAATTACTTAAAAATCAGTCTGTAAGCATTTTGAAGAAAATGAGGTGATTCATAGACACCAACATGGATTTATCGAAAATAAATCATGTCAGACTAATTTAATCTCATTTTTTTAACTGGGTTACTCCCATATGGACAGAGGGAAGACTGTGGACATAATCTGCCTTGACTTTAGCAAAGCTTTCAACTTAGTGCCCCCTGACATTCTGATAAGCATATTAACAAAAAGTGGGCTAGATAGAAAAATCATTAGGTGAATCCAAAATTGGCTGCTAAATCAGACAGAGTGCTCATCAACGACACCTTCTCAAACTGGAGGAAAGTAACTAGCAGGGTGCCGCAGAGTTCAGTCCTGGGTCCAGTGTTTATTTTTTATTAATCATTAATCTTTATTAATGATTTAGATGAAGTACAAGGAAAGATAATCGAATTTGCAGACAACACAAAATTGGGTGGAATAGCAAACACCCCAGAAGACAGAATAAAGATCCAGGGTGATCCTGATAAATCTGAACACTGGACTGAAAGGAATAGAATGAGATTCAGTAAGGAAAAGTGCCAAGTCTTCCACCTAGGAAAAAGAAACCACATGTATCAATACAACATGGGGAATACTTGGCTCAACAGTACTGAAAAAGACTTTGGCGTAATAGTGGACTAAACATGAGCCAACAATGTGATGCAATCGTAAAAAGGGCAAATGCTATTTTGGATACATTGACAGAAGTATTACTTCTAAATTATGAGAAGTAGTAGTTCCCCTATACTCCTCTCTAGTCAGACTCTATCTGGACTATTGTTTCCAGTTCTGGGCAGCGAGATTTAAGAAAGATGCAGAAAAGTTAGAAAGGGTGAAGAGGAAAGCAACAAAAATGATCCAGGGCTTGGAAACACTGCCCTTTAAGGAGAGACTGAGAGAACTAGGCATGTTCAGCCTTGAGAAAAGAAGACTGAGGGGACATGATATCCCTCTATAAGTACCTCAAAGCCTGTCACAAAGGGGAAGTCAAGATCTCTTCTCACTGATACCAGAGTATAGGGCATGGAATACTCAAGTCAAGTTGCAACAACCCAGATTCAGGCTGGACATCAGGAAAACCTTCCTCACGGTCAGAGCAATACGACAGTGGAGCTCAGAGAGGTGGTGGGCTGTCCCAGACTAGAGACATTCAGAAAGAAACTGGAGAGCCATCTGAGTGGGGTGGTGTAAACTGGTGTCCTGCAACAGCAGGGGGTTGGACCTGATGGCCTTCATGGGCCCTTCCAACTCTGCTATTCTATGACATGCATGAAGAATGTGGCCATGCCATGGAACCAGAAAGTTACCATCTAATTTAGGCTTTGGCTTTGTTGTGCATGTATCACTGAAGGAGCATTTTGGCGTCTGTTTCAGTAAGTGTATGAGTGCAGCTCATTTTCTTGTCCACCCTGCCTCCCACTTCATAGAGGCCTATTCATCATGCATTCCAGGTGTGCCAGCACCTACCACAAACCTGAGAGGAGGAATAAGATATTAAAAGTGTCTCATTTAGGGCTGGGATACACACACTTTTTGGCCCCCAGTGCCATACGAGGTCATGGCTGGGGGACAGGGGAGGTGCTGTGGCTTGGGGTTGGGCACGTGTTTTTCACGAAGGATTCCCAGGTTCAATCCCTAGCATCTCCAGGTAGGGCTATAAAGGAATCTGGCTGCCGCCAGTCACAGTCGACCAATGGCCTGACTCCCTACAAGGCAGCCATTATATGAGCGCCTGCAATATGTTGTTTCCTTGTTCTTCCACCTTGCTGATAGCATGCTGCAACCTTGGGCTGGCGAGGTCTATTTTCATTGCTTGTGAGCCATCTTCAGCAGTTTTTAGAGTAGGCTTGGGTTTAAAATATCCCCTAAAGCAGAGGGGTACCACCTTGGGCCCACGGCCCGCATCACCCACATGCTGCCTGGACATATGTACTTATTTATTAAATTTCTAGCCCACCCAGTAGCCAGGATGACTCTCTGGACAGCTTGCAGAATATAATAGCAACAACATACATGATAAAACAATAGAATTAGGTTAGATATACATACTACAGCAGTAAAATAACAGCAAGAGAACACAAGAAACCCCCACAATAAAACCTCACAGCAACCACAATTCAATCAAATCAAAGGCACAGTAGCACTAACATAGAAATGAATACCATATTAAATCTCTTAACAATTACTTTAACTATTACCATCTTGGGTAAATAAGGAGGTCTTTGCCGGGTGCCAAAATGAGTAGAGAGAGGGTGCCAGGTGAACTTCCTTGGGGAGCTGGTCCCAGAGTCAGGGTGCCAGTATCAAAAAGGCCCTTCTCCTTGTAGCCACCCTCTTGGTTCCCTTCAGAGGGGGCTCTCTGAGAAGGCCTCAGATGACAATCTTAGGTAGGGATGGGAAGAGGCACTCCTTTAAATAACCTGATCCCAAGCCATTCAGGGCTTTAAATATTAATTTTAACACTTTGACCTGGATTTCATTTCATAATCAGTGCAGTTGATAGAGGACTAGCATTATATGTCCCTACCAGCCACTCCTTGTCAGCAGTCTCACTGCTCTGTTATGAACTGAAGCTTCCAGACCATCTTCAAAGGCAGCCCCATGTAGAGAGAGTTACAACAATTCAGACAGACTTTACCAGAGCATGGATTACTGTTGCTAGTCTCTGTCTATCCAACTATGATTGCAGTTGATAAATCAGCTTAAGCTGAAAAAAGGTACTCTGGGCCACTGAATCCACCTGAAATTCCAGCGATGATTTAGGGTCCAGGAGCAACCCCAAATTATGAACCCTGACCTGGACAGGTAGAATCTCACAACCGGACAGGCAATCCATCTACCAACAGCATCCCTGTCTTGTCTATATTGGGTCTCAGTGTGTTGACCCTCAGTCCATTACTGAGCCCAGACACTGGTTCAGAACGGCCACCGGCTCACCTGGATTAAATGAAAAAGAGAAGTAGAGCTGAGTGTCATCACATCTCAGCCCACACTTCCAGATAACCTCTTCTAGTAGTTTCATGTAGATCTTAAAGAGCATGGGGGATAAAATAGAGACCTGCAGAACTCCACGGCATAAAAGTCATGGTGCAGAGCAATAACCCCCCTCCCCAACCTTCTGGACAGGCTGGTTGATTTGGGAGTAGTAGGCACTGCTTTGCAGCAGCTCTGCTCCTACTTGACCAGCCATATCCAGGAGGCTACCATGGCTGATGGTACCAAATGCCGCTATGAGACGGAGAACCAACAGGGTCACACGTAACATACTCCAAAGCTTTCAGATCCCTACCGTCATCTTGCTGCCAGAATTGCTGTTTCTCCAAGGCTAGTAGAAGCTGGAAACCAGCAACCTTGGAGGAGATGGCTGGGGATGGAAGAGGCTGTAACCTCCACCACCCACCAGAACCCCCAGAAATGTATAAAGGAAAGCGCATGGGTGTACATGCATGGCCCTGTCCCTGAGCCTTCACCACATATGGCATTGGTGGCCAAAAAGGTTGTGTATCTCAACCCTAAATGATATGCCTTTCATGTCTCAGTCCTCCTCTAGGTGGTGGCACTTCCGGAATTCATGATGAATAGGCCTCTATGAAGTAGCAAGTAGGAGGGACAAGAAAATAAGTTTCTTTCCAGCACATCCTGATCCTAGCAGAGCAGGCAGTTGTGTAGATCCCATGTAAAACAGAGCATGTAGGACACACAAGAGAATGGCTATCGTTAGGATGGCTGATGATACAAAAACAACTCTGAATCAAAGTACTTTCTTACATGCCATGCCCAGTGATACTGGGACGTTTGGAGTTCTGGTTCCTGTGGTCTCATTCCAATGCATTCCTTTGACCAGTTGGAAGGACAGGCCATTTGTAACGGGAGGTAGCTGAGTGAAGGGAGTAGGGGCAGGATTAAGGTTATATACTTAAATAGGGAAATAATCCAAGGCACTTTTATGACTCCTTCCTGCCCATGTCTAATTGAGTTGGAAACGATGTCAATGGATTATTTTAGAAGATGACACTCACCTTTTGGTTATTGAATTCCAATGATTTTGCCTATTGGAGATAATCCCCAGAAACTGATGTGAATGTCATAGGAGCTGTTCATTAAAACCACTCTTTAAGTATAGTCATCTCTTGCCGTTATTTTGGTTTGAAGTTGGTCCCTACAGTCTTCCAGTGGTTTCTTGTTGTCTTTTTAGTATGTTATCCAGGTGTTGCAGAGTTTAAAGCACAACAGCAACACCGATTTCCTGAGCCAGCCAATTTATTTTAGGGCGCTCTGAACATCTAGTATTCAATCTTTCAAGAAAGACTGAGTCTGGAGATAATATAATTGCATGCTGTTTTCCCACAAAGTTGAATCCATGGCATGCACACTCATCCTACTATTACCTCAGTGAAAAGAAAACAGTGAAAAATCAGTGCAAAAAATTGGAAACCACAGATGACTGCAGTCAGGGGGAAAGGAGTGGAACTAGGGAGGGAGAGAGGCCAGCTGGATTTACCCTGCAGGTCAAGACCCATTTTAAAAGCTATATCCGTATCTGACTGTGTATTCTGCTTTAATATGTGAACTACAACATTTGTGCCAAAGATGTGTGAATGAAGCCGCTTACAAGCGAACTGAGAAAGCAGTTGGCTGCTACCTGAGACACTGCAATCTTTATCATCCCCTCTCCTTCCATTGCACTGGCAGCTACAGTGAACATCTGGCAAGTGATCTCCAGCATGCAACAACTCGCAATTCTGAAACCTTGGCTAACACTCATGTCTCATGCTGATACAAATGTTGTGGTGAGTCGTGCTCTCCTAAGTCCCTCAGGTGTGTCTGGCATAGTCCTTTTTCGACTAGATTTCCTGCCAGCGTTAGAGTGTCTGGCACCTTACAGGGCAAACGGAAGAGCCCTAGAAGGGCAGATCGGGATCCCAGGAGAAGCTTTCAGGCTTCAGGGTTGGGGCCCTGCTCCAAACCATCATGTGTCTGGTCAGCGATAAAGCACAAAACTGACATTTCTATTCTACTCCCCTAACCATCATTCCATGCTTCACAACTGCAAGAACTGTCAGAACAAAACTGCCTGCCAGCACTGACTGCAGTTTTACATGATAGCTCTCTTAAATCATAGTACTGCCAAGACTGCGGGAATAAAGTGGAGTTGGCTTCTGCAAATGGCAGCTGTCAGAGTGTCATTCATTTTGCCCCAGGTCCAGGCCTAGCTTCCCCACTGGTATCGACCACTTCTGTTGAATCATCTTAGACAAGGAAGAAAGGTAAACACCAGTGCAATTAGACATTCTGAGACAAGATACACAATCACACTGTTTTTCTTCTTTTTGATTATGTCAAGGGGGCTGCTTACGTGCATGCATTTTCTGTGTCTGAAAAACCATAATTATTATTTTGATAGTATACCCCAGTGTACCTGCTCTCTGGCTTTTCCTGTCAATTACTTGATTGGAAAGGTTGAAAAGAGACCTAGGAGAGTGAAAAAACTGTTGTGCTGTGGCTGGATATAACCTAGGCTGTAACTCAGGACTAATTTCAAATCTCCTGTATGTGACTCAACATGAGGCCTTTTCAGGGTTTCTGGACAGAAAAATCAACTCAGCAAACAGTAGAACAAACAGATAACATCCAGTTGTTTTCTAAAATTAGTTTATAATTGTCTAGTTAGTCCTTTTTATAACATTTTCCCTTGAATTTTATTCATTTATTTGTTTATTCAAATTTATATGCCACTCCACTAGCCATAGGCTCTCTGGATGCCTTACATTATGATAAAATCTATAAACATCATAATAAACAGTACAATACAAAAAACTCAATTACAAAAGAATAAAATCCATAACTACCAAAATTAAATAAAACAAAAAAGAATAAAGCAAGTATATTATATAAGACTCCAAAATTAAAACATGGATCAATTAAAATCTATATCAGTGCCAAGCCTTTTAAAAAACATTAGCAGCAGCATTTAGTAGGATAAAATGTTTAAAACATCATTAAAATCAGCCATCTGTTAGAACAACAATGGATCAGATAAGTCTAAAGTTGGTGCCTAAAGACCAGGAAACTAGGCAGCAACTGGCTCTCCAGTGGAATCAAGTTCCAAAGCTGGGGTGTTACACTCAAAAAAGCCCTCCTCCTTTCAATTCTCCCCTTCATTGGGGTGGGGGAACACAGAGGAGGGCTCCAGATGAGAGCTGGTACATCTGGAGAAAGGCACTCCCTCAGGTAACCTGCCTCCAATCTGTTTAGGACTTTGTATGTAATTCTAACCACTTTCATTCGGGCCTGGACAGCAACCAGCAGCCAACTTAGCCTGAATAGGACCGGTGTGATATGCTCAGAAATGCCAGTCCTAGTCAGCAGGCATGCTGCCCAATTTTGAACCAGTTGCAAGGTCTGAACCATTTTCAAAGGCAAGCCCATGTAGAATACATTACAGTAATCCAAGTAAGAATATTCAACATAAAGGAAAATCCAATGGTCAGAAACTGGACAAGAAGGTCCAGTTTTAAAGTGGGGGGAGAAATGGCTGGCACACTGTGCCTGCTCCACCTTGAAATGCGGCTGCCCTACCTAATAAGGGCAGCCTAAAGAGTTTAATTCAGCCCTCAGGCTGAAAGAAATTCCCAAGCCTTGATGTAAAATTACTTACCTGTATCATGGAGTGCCTCTGATCTTGGCTTACTTCTCACTGAGGGTGTGACCTCTAATTTCATAGCCTTAACCATGCATGGCTGGTGACCTATTTATAGAACAGCTCCCAGGCGGCTTGTCTCTGATTTATATTGCCAACATTCCTTGGAATGATGGTTGCCAGGACCAAGCAATCAGGTTCAAATGGCCCTTTCTGCTTTTAATAAAGCAGGTGGGTCCTAGGACTTCATGAGGCCTTAGCATAATCCACCAGATTAGAAAGAAGAGGTTGGCTATCGGGTGCTTCCAGATGGCTTTTAATTGCACCATCAGCTTGCCTCATTCACAACATCTTATGGGAGGACCAGCGGCTGCTCTCTTCCACTTGTAATCATCCCATGTTTTCCAACTGTTTCTCCTTCTCTTGCCATTAAAATATCCATTACTGAGGGAAAGATGGACTAGCTCCATAATGGCTTTTGATTGGTAGTGCAAGGAGATATCCATCAGGGTATACCCCTAGGCTTGAATGTTTAATTACTGTCTATTTCCTGGCTCCTTCCTGATGGTCCCTTCAGACTTACCACATCATTCTTTCTCAGATGAAGGAATGTCTTTCATTTGAAAATTGTCTACTGGGACTGGAGAAGCAATAGTGTAGGAAGTGCAGTGATGGCAACTTCTGAGAGATTTAGATGGATGGCTTGTGACTACTTTTAATTCTGACAACTCTACAGGTTGATTGGTTCTTCTGTTGAGAAATACTCTCATTTTTTCTTTGCATAGTTTTGTTCTACATGATCATGACTGTTCCATATGAGTATGTCATAGAATGTGTCTGTATTCACTGGATATCTGAAAAAATGTAGATGAGATGAAGGGGAATGAGGAAAATTTGGAAGGACACTTGGTACAAATAGTGTTCTTAAAAGCCTGTATTCTTTGCACATACAGGTTTCTTGGTATTGAGGAGGCTGACAACTGGAGAAAATAATTTCCAATAGCTCAGCATTTGACCACGCTGTACTTTTAGTAAATTACTAAGTCAGGAATTCAAACACTGAAGTAGAACACCAGCTTGAGAGATTAGTGATAGATCTGGTTTATGATTTTACTAGTTCTTATGTCACTAGGGAACATTTCCATCACCAGGGAGCAAAGCACTGGCGGATCTGAACTTACATTGTACATTCCTATTCCTCCTGGGTGAAAGAGTGGCCTTTCCTGGAATTTCACAGAGATTTAAGGCATGGAAACATTTTAGTGTGTAGTAAAAGTGTCTGTTGCCGGCTTTGTCATTGGGAATGGCTTTAATTGTAGGGTGGAGAAGCTTAAGGTACTTTCCCAAGCCTGCATAATTGGACCAGCTGTATCAGCATCTGGGTGGTGTATGAAAAGAAGCTTAAAGACCATTCCTTTGTGGTTTCTTAAGTACCCATGGTAGGCAACATGGGAATGAGGAGTACATTATAAATTAAATGATGAAACTTCCTGTTTGTCCTCACAAATCAGGCCATGAGAAGGGCAGCAGACATTGGAGATCATGGCACTTGGAGGTCACTTGGTTCAACCTACAAGAAACCATCAACAGAATGTCCCTGAACAAGACATTGAACTAGCTTATCCTCAACAGTTGCCTCTGCTTGAAAACCTCCAGTGAGGGATACCTCACCATCCTCTAAGTGATTAGTTCTATTGTCAATCTGCACTTAATATTAAAAAGTTTCACCTAATTTTCAACAAAATTTGTGCCTCCCCGCCCTAAGGAATTTATATCTAGCCCTCTGGGAGAACAATGAATATTCTCTGCCCTCTTCTCTGCCATTCCTTGAGCTTTTGAAGAATCCTGTCCTCTCTTTTCCAGGTTAAATACATCCGTTTCCTTCAACCTTTCTTGTAAGAATGGGTTTCCAGAGCTGTTACCATTTTGATTGCTCTGTTCTGAACCCATTTCGATTTGTCGATACCCTTTTTCAAGTACAGTGGCTAGAACTGGACTCAGTAGTCCAGATAAGGGAAAAATGGAATGGAACTATTACTCCCTGTGCCTTGAAAATGGTGGTTCTATTCATGCCAGCTAAGACTCATTTGCCTGTTTTGCAGCTGCATCAGCTGCTGACCCCTTTTTAGCTTGAAATTCACTACAACTGCAAGATTTTTTCACAAGTATTGCTGTCCCTTCCAGTATCTCCCATCCCATACCTGTGAATTTCATTATTTTTTACATAAATGTAGAACTGTGCATTTGCCTCTTTTCAATTTCTTTTTGTTTGTTGCAACCAAATTGCTTTCTCTGGTGTTAAGCATCCCTCCCAGTTTTGTGTCATTTGCAGCTGTATTCAGATACGCATCAGCACTAAGAGCCAGACCAACTTGAAGGGTGCTTGATTTGGCAGATCTTCTGAGTATTTTGAGAACTGCATGACAGATAAATATCCAACAGGCAAAGATTTCCCCATCACCACTTCTTCAAACCTGGGAAAGCTGCATCTAAGTTTTGGTCTGTAGTTTTAAAGGCTGGGAAAGCACCTGTGGTTCAGTGGCACACAAGCTGGCACCTGGACCCAAGGCCCAACTGAAGTGCCCCCAGGAAGAGCCTGCGGCCTGGAACTTCCTGCCTCTGGAAGTCAGGCATTCGCCAGCACTGCATTGTTTTGGTAATTTTCCCACAAAGCCTTCCTGCATTTGCTAGCCATTTTTATTTATTCTGTCTTAACATAATGTTTTATTCATCTGACTTGTTTAATCTTTTGTTCGTTCACTGCTCTGGAATTTTTTATATATTTATGACATTATAAATTTATATTATATAATCACAACAATTATATTTATAGATAGTGTGTGTATAATTGTATATACTTATATAAAATATTTATATTATTTATACATATACACACATATACATATAGCATTATATACATGCTATAAATAATTGTATAAATGTCATAAATCAAATAAATCAATAAAGGCCTGGTTCAATCCCTACCCAGGTAAAAACCACAACACATTCTGACAGAAAACTTGAAGAACTGAAGAGTGCCAAAGATACTGAGTTCAATAGACCAAGGATCTGAGTCAGTACTGGGCAGCTTTCTATGTATCTAAGGCAGCAGAACTGCCAAGAAAAAGGAATAAAATGATTACAACCAATTTACTTTGCTTTCATGATTGTGAAATGTGTGTGGTGATAGAACTATATAAGCCACCTTGGTTTCCTCACAAGAGGAAACAAGGCGGGATATAGTGCATTGTAGTAATAATAACAATGATGGTACCTGTTGCTTGAGATGGCGAAAATCCTCATGGAATCACAGTTTAGCGGCAGCACTTTACAGGACATTAGTCATGCCTGTGCTAACATGTTTCAAGATTATACCATGAAAACAGAAGAGAAACTCCATGTGATCACTGGAAAAGTCCATCTAGGTTGGCATACTGTTTCCATCAGCGACAAGGCATATGTCCCAGGAGGTCAGCTAATGGAGGATTCAGACAATCTGCTTCTGAGCATGGAGCAGAGCTTATGTGGCTGATAACCTTTGATAAACATGGGCATCAGGAATGTCTGTTTGAAAGCTAGCCAGAGTAATGGCCATCACCACATATTACTGAATTCGCATAGTGAATTTCATTGATGTATGCACAGTGTGAAGAAGGACTTTCTTTTGTCATCTCAGATCAATTGCCTATTAATTTAATTGGCTGATCCAGAGTTCTAGTATTGGGTGGCAGGAAAACCTCTCTTTACCTGCTCACATGATTCATAACTTTATAAATCTCTATCATTCCCCACTCACACTTTTTCTTCTTTTTCTAAGCTAAAAGCCTTTAGTCTCTTCTCATAAGGAAGGTGCTCTAATCAATGGCTAATTTTTGCTGCCATTTTTCTATCATTGCCAATAGAAGATGTAAATAATTTTAGGCCAGTGGCAAATGTTCCTTTCTTGAGCAAAGTTCCTGAGCAGGGACTGAGCAACCAGCTTCAGACCCCCTTGAATGGGACCAATTCTCTAAATCTAGTTAAGTGAGGGTTCAGTTAGGTTTTGGCACACCGATAGCCTTGGTTGCCTTGTTTGATGACCCCTGTCAGAAGAGAGACTGGGCTGTGGGACCCTTTTGATAATCTTGGACCTTTGGCAGAGCTTGGTAACATTGACCGTGGTGTCCCTCTGGGACAACTGAGCTGGGAGTGCAGGATGCTGTGTTGCAGTGGTCCTACTCCTGCTTCGATGGATGGCTTTGCAAGGTGGTGTCTGAGGAAACCTGTGGATTCTCCAGAATGGGGTTCCCCAGGGGTTGGTTTTGTCCCCCATGCTAGTTAACATGTACATGATAGTGCTGAGTAGGGTAATTCAGAACTTGGGAGTACACTGTTGACATGCAGCTTGGCCTCTTCTTTTCAGCTTTATCAGATGAAGCTGTGGATGTGCAACATCAATGCCTGGCTGTAGCACTGGACTGAATGAGGGCTACTAAAGTGAAGCTCAACCCAGATAAGACTGTGATGCTGTTAGTGGGTGGCTCTTCTGATGGCATGGAAGGTGCTCAACCCATCCTGGAGGGGATTGATCTTCCTTTGAAGGAGCAGATTTGTAGTTTGGGAGCCCATCTGGAGCCATCTCTGTCACTTGAGGCTCAGATGACTTCAGTGGTTTGAAGTGTCTTCTTCCAGCTTTGATGGCCCAGCTTCACCTATAATCTAGGCAGGAGGAACCTGGCTTCAGTTGTCTATGCTCTGTAACCCCCCAAGTTAGATTACTGTAATGTGCTCTTTCTAGGGCCGTCCTTGAAGTCTATTTGGAACCTGCAGCTTGTACAAAATGCAGCAGCTGGATTAATAACTAGGACCAGAAAGTCTGAGTGCATAACATCAGTCCTGGCCTGCTTGCATTGGGTATTTCCAAGTCCAATTCAAGGTTCTGATTTTATTTATAAAGCTCTAGATTACTTGGGATCATAATTCCAGACAGAACGTATCTCCTGAAATGAACTGATCCAGACACTGCAATGAACAATTGAGGCCTTCTTTCAGGTCCCTCTCCAAAAAGAAGGCCCAGAAAGTAACAAGGGCAACTGCACAGTCTCCCCACTGTCATCTTTTCAGTGCTAGGTTAAGACTGCTTTTTACTCTCCGGCATTTGATAACAATATAATGGTGCATTTATGTCACTTTTCCTATGGGTCTAGCATTAAATTTGTTAATTGAAAGTATTTTTATCTGTTTAAATTGTTTTAAATGTTGGATGATAAAAATTTCAAATTATATTTTATTTTATTATAGTGCTGTATTTGGGGTTTGTAATTTTTGTGAATTATGAAAGCAGCTCTGGCCAGCAGCTTTGGTGGTATAGAAATGGGAAGGCAGAGGAGAAGCCATTATGATGATGGCCATTCTATTTTTAATCTGTCCTCTAACAAGGAGAAGTCCTTACTGGACAGATAGTTTTGGAATACTTCACGACCTGCACAGGGTTTTGCTACCCTAACATTTTGGTGTCATCTGCAAACTCAGGTAGTAGTACATTCCAGTTTTGTACCAAAGGGCATGCCCTTAAATGCAGGAATGAACAAACTATTTTAATCCTTCTTTAAAGCCCTTCTTTTCAATTTGGAAGGTACCAATTTTTGCTTATCAAATCATGTGGAGAAGAGGGTATAAAAATATGCAGAAAAGTCTATGGGTTGTCAACATTTGACTTACTTTCTATTACCTTTGGAAGGATTCATATAATTCCTTCCAAAGGTAATAGAAAGTAAGTCAAATGTTATTCATGTAAGTCCAAATGAAAAGTACACATCCCAAATAATTTGTTAAATTGTAGCCAGTGCAAATTGCAGAAGGGCAATTTGCCTTTTTAAAACCAATGTAAGTGTGTCCCATGAATACTAGCCTCTTTCAGTTCTCTCACAAAACTATGTAATGATCACAAGCTTAATAGGAGTCCACACAAAATTCTCAAATCTTAGAATTCATCTTTTAAACTTCATCCAAGTATTTTAATTCAAAAACTATGAAATAGAACATGAAAACTGTATTAAACAGAAAGGCTATGATATACAGTTTATTGCCAATAAAATGTTACCTTGATATCTTCAAAAGCTTATGCTTTGTACCATAAACAAGTGACTAATTCGTCAAGCAAACAAGCAGCTCTATAATGTATTCAACATCTTTGGCAAAGATGATACAGTTGTTTAAATGTAATATTTTGTGCTGCAACACTTCATTCTTTTCCAATGATCAGCTGTGGCTCATTTTGGAAGTGGTTGCCATGACGCATCTGTTGTATGGGATCCAGATGTCTTCTCTCAAAGTTCTTCTGCATCTGAGGTATCTCAGTTTCCTAATCTTCCAACCACAATAGGTTGTTGCTGAGAAATTGCTATTCTTTTCTGAGCTAGCAGGGTTATTGCAATCTGGAACACTGTGCAAATACCATGCGTGCCTATTGGATGCTATCTATGATATTACTGATATTGATTGAAATAATACCCCCCACCACACACACACCTCCCTTTACCATCCTGCCTTTCACGCCAGTCTTCATTCTGCTAAGAAGGCTCATATGATGGCTGGAATTCAACTATTTTTAAGGCAGAGTATGGAGCAGCTCCTGAAGCCCTCAGGCTTCCTCTGGATTTGCTGCCCAGTGGCAATTTCCTGTTTCTGAGAGAGCAGGGTAGTTAAAAAGCCACCCAGCAACCCTAAAACAGGCCAGGGGTTAGTTAACTATCCCAGCTATCCATCCGCACCAGCTTCAAACACCAGACAGCATGATGTTTACAGGCAGTTTGTGTACAAATTTAAACAATAACAACATCACAATAAACTTTGTTGCTGAGTCATTATGTAAATTCAGCTGCTACACAGGATGACTATGAAGCGACTGTTATTAACCATCTGCTATTGTGCAAACCAGGGATAATAAAACTTCTGTCTTTTGTGCAAACTGAGAATAGTCAGACATTGATCTAGTTCCCCTTGTCCCACAAAGTGATGCTGAAGACCTCTCTATTTTTACTGCCTTACTTAAAACTTTGTGTGTGTGTGTGGGGGGGGGGGGTCTTATCTGACCATTCCAGCAGTACTGAGAGAGATTTTTAAAATTATTATTTAATTTATTTATTTAAAATGTCTTTTATGCCATCTAATTAGTGTAAAATCTCAAGACAGTTTACATAAAAGTAAAGTAAATCCCTTTATATTGGTGCTATTTCTCTGATTTAAGCAATCGCTCCCTAAACGATTCGCTTTTCTATGGGAAAATATATGTTCCTGTATCATGCACGGGTTTTTTCTCTTCTAGGAAAAATAGATAAGGGATAATAAGAAGAATAGGATGGGGAAAATCTCCACACTTCATTCGGCATTGTTGCTGCTCACATCAAAATCAGACCTCTCCCCTCCCTTTGGTTACATCATGATGATGATGATGATGATGATGATGATGATGTCAGGAGATGCAGTTACACATTTCCTTCCACAAGATTTTCCTGTGGAACAAACTATCTTCCCTTACCTTCAAAACATATTCAACAATTTTACTTATCAGAAAATTAAATGCTGATTTCAATAAATTGTCTGTCTTCTTTTCTAAAATCTTTAGGCAGGCTTTCTGATTTTTTATCTTGTAAAGTGCAGTATGAGTGTGTAGTTGCTAAAGATGTATTTGTTGCTTAGAACAAAAAAATAGAAAATCTGTTTTAGAAGAGCTGTAACACCACCCCAAGGATGAAAAGGAAGATTTGTTTTTGATGGCACAAGAGCCAGCCAATTAGTCCTTGCAAAGTTTGTTTCTGCAGCAAACTGGTAGAACTGGTTTTCCCTGAACTCACAGAAAGTCTGGGAGTTGAACACCTCTGAATGCAGAGGTGGCACCATAGGTAAAACAATGTACATTTACATTCACCTTTTGTCTTGTTTATTTAATATAAAATGCCTATCTTCACTGTTGTACTCAGAAAATCAAGGTGGCTTTGTGTAGCTATTGACTGGATTGGGATGACATCTGTACCATGGGCTCCTCCTTGGGTTATCGAGGGAGCCATCCTGTGGCCCTGAGCTCAGAGCTGGAAACTGGAGCTCCACCCCATTCGGCCTTGCAGTTGGTGCAGGAAGAATAGGACTGGTTACCTCTCCCTTAGGAACATGACTTCAGAGAGGGGTAAAAGGGGGTGTTTCCATGGGTGGAGGGCAGAGAAATCAAGAGAAGTCAGGATAGGAGCTATCCTGAGGCCCACCCCCCTCCAAAATGGCTTTGTTACCTGGGCACAAAAGCCCATCTAGTAAGAATGCAGGGTGGGAAGGACACAATAATCTTCACTATTTCTCTCGGCCTGCATAGGATCCATGTAAGCCTACGTAACCTGTGTCAGGTAAGCTCAGGGGCTTATCAGCATCAATAGAGCAACCTGTAGGATTGTGGGCTGAATGCCTCTGGGTGCCATTGCATGTTTGACTGCCACTCAGGGGTTGCCATGTCACATGAACTCAAGTCATACAAAAGTTACAACCCTCACATAGCATGAAAAGAGACCATGGGTTCTGTGAGGGTTTCATATAACCCATGCTCACCAGGTTCACACAACACAACAATCCCTGTGTAAGGCTGAATATTCAAAAGGGTGGCTGTGTGCACCCCGAAACCTCACCCTGGGTTAAAGAAGCCACAGTAGGCTGCTCTTTTCGTGGAAACAGCCCTTCAGTCCTGTATGTTTGCTTTTAATGGACTTTCTATGGATAGACAAAGGATAGAAGAAGCTATGAGATAATATGAGAGGATTATGAGTAGAAAATGATGTAGCCTGAGACATACATGCAGCTGTAAAAATTTGTGAATGAGGCAGGGAAATTGCACAATAAAAGCCATTTCTAGAATACTGTCACTGCAAACTGCAGAGTGACAAATGGGAACTCACTGGGGAGGAGAGCTTCAGAAGGAAATTGGAACAGCCAGGAAAGCTACACGCTTGTTCCCCCTACTTCTTTACTCAGAAGCCCACACACCACCAGGTTCAGTTACATGCATTTGCGTATCTAAAGTTTAGCTAGGAATAAATGCAGGCTCTCATGTTTCGTATTGATGAGTCATGAGAGAAAGTGCGTTGTAACCTTAAGGAGTGCATGGTTTAGCAGGAGTTAGACTGGGGATTTGATCAACAGGGAACCCCCACCCTTCGCCATTACAGATTGTTGTTGTGCCCTGACCTCTGAAGGCCAATTCCAGTGCTACATTCGGAAGCAGTTCTCCAAGTTCTGTCATGCCTGTGTCAACCTCCTGGCATGAGGTCAAGTGTTTATCCAGTGGGTTGCATCCATTTTGCCATTTGTGACTTAGGAAAAATTGCTTTCAAACTTTTTAATTCTAGCAACTAGAATATAGTAGCGCACCAGATCAGCCCTTTCCATGCCAGAATCACGCAAATAGCATGGTTCCCCTATTCTTTCATTTCCACATGGAAAACAAGTAGTTCAAAGTATTTAATACATTCCTGACCTGAATAGTTGATAAATAAACAAATGGCATGCTGATTATAAAGGAATTAAAAGATTTAAACCAAGAGACCACATAGGGCTAGATTTGCTATTAAACTGAGAGCTTTCCTGACAGGACTCAGAGCATCCATTTCACACTTGTCAAGTCTCAGATGGATGTTACAAGGGAGACAATATTATTATTGCTAATATTATTATTAATTTCATCTCTGTACCTAAATCAAATGCTTACAGGAAGAACAGTTTTTATTCATTTCTGAACTCTAACATAGTATTAGTCCAAATGCTCCATTGATACTTATTTGGTATAAAAGTCCTTTATTTTCTTAAGCTTCCCTGGAAAACTTCACTGGAAGTGTTTTTAAAATCATGACTGTGGCTTGATTCATCCATTACCGCTGCTGCCAAAAGAGCACTTTGGTGTGGCTGGAAGTCCACGTTGCAGTAACTGATGTGCAACCACAAGTCAGGTCACCCAGATTACTTCCCATGCCATCAGCCCTATATGTTAGTGTGACACTATTGGAGGGGGGAGGGGGGAAACGCTGTAATCTGGTGATCTCTGTGGGGCTGATGCTTGTACTACAATGGGAAATCTTTACCACACTTGTGGGTTTTTCAGCAGCTCTCATACTACTGCAAGGATATTTTCATCAGAATGGCCTCAGTGGTGTTTTTGTCTTCAAACACAGGTGGGGTCATAGCCAGAGGATGAAGTCCTGCTTCCATGTCACACGTGAGGATGCCCCTTGGAAACAGAGAAATGTCAGTGCAGAATGCTGTGTTTCTCTGGTGCTGAATCTGAGTCAGCATTCTCCTATGTCTCCCATGTTGGCGCATCTGCAGTAGCTGAAAATTTGTTTCTGACCCCAGTCAACAGTATTAGTTTTGATCTTTAAAGCCATAGAGTCTGGGTTGTCTCAAGGAATGTCTTCTCTCTATGACCCCATTCCTGCCCTGTCCCTAGCACCTAAAATGCATTAATGAGGCTCTGCTGAAGATCCCATATATAGCCTAGTTGGACCTTCACAAGTATAAAGACCTTTGCAGCTCCAGAGCTTTTAAATGTCCTGCTGTGGGAAATACTATGATTATTTGCTTTCTTTCTGAAGGCAGAATTACAAAACATTCCCTTTTCAGTGTGACTTAAGTAACTGATTTGTTAAAAACACTTCTATTTTGCTGTCTTGTAATTAGTTCTAGTATGACTTTTGAATTTTAAAGTGCATGAAACAAAATCTTGAATGCATTTCATTTTGTTTGTGATTGAACTTAAAAATGTGCATATATTATAAAACAAATAGATGGTAAAAAGTGATAAAGACATAGTGTGGAATTAAAGGTAGTTCTGTTTATTCAAACTATATGTAATCTTTGACATACCTATAACCTTTTCATCTGCGGCTCTCAGTTCTATTGAGACTAGCAGATGAAAAAGTTATGGGAACATCAAAGATCACAAATAGTTTGAGTTCTACCAAGAGCTGTACTTTTTAAAACTCCCAGCTATATACCTTTCCATGATTCTGCTGCTAGCCTTCTGCTTGTAGTTTTGCATGCTACTAAAATGAGACCATGGTTATTTTTAGTATATGAAAGTATGCATGGCACTACAGCACTCCTCAGATGAGCTGACAGAACCAAAATGGCTTCAGATTTGTATTTAAACATGTGTGGAAATTTAGTGCCAAAAGGTTTAACAAATGTATTTACTGACAACCTATTTAAGTTAATACAGAATGATCACTTCTGCCCTTTGAGGCCTGGAAGTGACCTATATGAATCATTCTCTAAAATTACACACTATCCAAATATAGGAAACAACAATTATAATTGCAAGAGATTAGGTTGCTTTTAAAAATTCTTCTTTTACAAAATGCTTTAATCCTCTTTATATGTTTAGGAAACTTAGGATAGTAAAGCAATAATAAAATTCTTTGGTAAACTATTGAGCAGTAAGTTTGGGTTGTTGGGTTGTTGTTTTTTGTGAGGAATTAAGATAATGTATCCACGTTTGTTTCTTTCGACTCTCAGGAGTGTTCTATGTTGTTTTCTACCCACTAAGGCAACAACTGTAGAACATGAGGGGTAGGGGAGAAACATGGACATGCTCCAAGCATTTTGGATGCTTTTATTCCAGCCAAGAACCCAATAGAAAAATTGCTTTTTTTTCATTTGAAACTGGCTTTTCAGTCAGCCAGTTCAGCTGGCTGACTGGCTGCTGCTACTGTTAAAATATTCAGAACACTCCCAAGTGCTGTCCGTATTTTCCTTCATCAGTTCATATGACATTGCGGCCTAAGTGTGCTGCAATGTTACCAATTTGTTCCACCCATCCTCTCCAAAAGAGCAGCAAAGAGACAGAGAGAGAAAGACAGGGTGGGTAAACAGGCGATTTGTCAAAGAGCTGTTCAAATATTCTGTGACAGCAAATCTTGGGTTGTCATCAAGTTTTCACTGGACGGGCGTGGGGGGTGGGGGGGAGTAACAGCAAATCCCAGCTCTGTCTACGTAAGTTGCATGATACACACTCGCAAACCCGAGTTAGCAACATTCAGACTTTACAGTGTACAAGCCCAGTTCTAAGACTAAGACAGTCTTGCTTCCTTGTGGGGCTTGCTTGCGAGTAATGTTAAGAGAACTGGAGCCCCTGAAAGTCTATGCATGTCAACTCAAGAGCAACCTGCACTTAGTTTAATGGCATTTGCTCCCAGGTAAATATGCATCAGATTGCACCGTTGGGGACTACAATTAGAGCATTTAGGAGTAATGTGTGAAAAATGACTTCGAGAAACTGTCGACTAAGATATAGCCCTACATTGGAATAATCTTTTTTACAACTTCGTGGAAGCACCTGCCCAGCTCTCCAAGAAGCCCCGAAACTCGACAACGCTGCTCGTCCCCTGACCGCGTGACACTGACCACGAGGCGCCGCCTTCGCCAGCCCAGGTGCCTCCGCACGGCAGGCCGCGAGTGAGCGAACGCGCGAGCACCTCCTGTGGAAAGGCATGATTGACAGCGCCCGGGAAAGACGCCAGCGCTCGCCCTCTTCCCTCACTCCCGTCTGCTCAACCCCTCCCATCAAGCTCAGACGAGAATGAACGTAGGAGATTCCGGTAGGCGGACACCTCCCCCCTTTCCATGGTGCTGATTGGTCTCTTCCGCTTCTGTCGTCAACGGGCCACGCGGAAGCACCAGAGGGCTGCTATTGGCCCCTCAATCGGGATAGGGAGCCGTGCGCAGATCGGCAGGGAGGGTGCGTGGGGTCGTGTGCAAACCGCGTGTGGCGCAGCCAGCAGGGACTCAACGGCAGCGGGTGGAATTGAGGCTGGTTAAGTAGCTCTCGCGCGCGCGCGCGGAGGGGAGGGGGAGAAGAAGAAGAAAAGTCCATCGCCGCGCGGACAGTCCAGCTTCGGCCAACCACGAACGAAAGCCCAAGAAAGGTAACCGGAGGGAAGGGGCTGGCCTGCGAGTTCGTTAGTTGCGGGGGGGACTTCTTTGGGCGGGGTGGCGAGAGGGAAGGAGGGCGCTGGCTCGTTCCGGCCTACTGCGCGGGAAAACCGCTCACCCTTCTTGGCCCGCTCCCTCCAAGGCAGGCGAGTAGAGGGGAGCAAAGGAGGCCTGTCACGGGCCGCCGTCTTGCGAGAGGACCGCGGCGGTGCAGGTAAGCGGGCAGTCGGGATTACCCGATTCCCGCCTCCTTTGGCGGCGGCGGGGCCTTCGTGGCGTTCGGAAGGGGCAAGGGAGTTCAACTCGTGACGAGACGCACGGACTTTTCGGGGCTCGGTGAAGAAGGCCTCCGCTCGGGAGGAGGGCCTGGGTGTGGATGTTTTGGACGCGGGCAGCTGGAGTTCGGCGCAGGCCGAGTGTCTGGGGGAGCAGAGGCCCTCCCGTAACAGTAGCGCGTCCGTGCGTCCTGAGAGGAAAAGGGAGGCGAGGCGGGCGGACTCGGGGCTGAGGAGGTGGAACTCGAAGACGCGGGTGCGTCTCGGTTTCGCTGGACTGGGGGAAATAAGTCCCGCTGGCGCCACCGCCTTCTCCACGTGCTCGCCCGAGTAACTCGCTGAAGAACCATGGCTGTTAAGGTTTAGCGTCCACGCCGCTCGATAACTGGTGTATGCCTCCCTGCGCTGCTTGACAGTAGTGAGTGTGGTTACTCGACACTCCTAGGTAATACAGCTTCCCCGAACCTAAGTTTCTGAACTCGGCAGGAAGCCCCCTAGACTAAACTGGGCTTTGCTTGTAACCGTAACGTGAAAACTTTAAAGTAAGAAAGTGGTAGACCTACTTTAAGCAGTAACTTGTAATACCGACTGTCTGCCGGGAGAACTTGACAGTGTAAAGCCAGTGCGGTGTAGCGTTGGACCTAGGCTCGGGAGATCCGAGCCCTAGTTCCCAAATGGCCATGAAATTTACTGGGTGACCTTGGGGACCCACTTTCAGTCTAAATCTCATTGGGTTTGTTCTGTGGATAAAATGGAGAGGAGGAGGACTGTGAAACCACCTTGGGTTCTTTGCATGAGGAGAAAGGCAGGATATAAACGTAATTATAATTTTAAAAGCATAATAGTGACAATCAAGATCATTATTGCAATATTCTGTGTGCTCTGAGTTCATTATAGTTTTCAGTGGGTAGGCTGAGGAAGGCTTGAAATTAGCTGAGTTGTCACTAATGATTGAAGTCTGGGGAAAAAAATACAAAGCAATGTGATGTGGTATTAGAGAATAATTGCCCTGAATCCTCAGAACCAAATGCCATATAACCTTTTGAATTTGGCTGCAAGGGTTCTCTCATGTTTTACCTAAAATATTCTTTTTATTATTACCATAATTGCATTGGATTTATATCTCTTTTGCATGAAACCCAAGTTAGCTTCCGTATTTCACCACATCTTTATTTTATCCTCACAACAGCAACCCTTTGAGGTGGGTTAGGCTGTGAGTGAGTGGCCCAAAGTCACCCACTGAGCTTCATTGCTGGGTATGGATAAGAACCAGGATCTCCCAAATTCCCAGTGTAATACTCTTAACTACCATGGCACAGTTTGGTGGACTGCAGGTCTTCTGAAAGCAAAATGATGATGCACTTAGTTGTATGTTGCTCTTGTAGCTTATGTTACTCATGAAAGTGTGTTCAAGCAGGCTTCTTCCCACAAAATCTTATACTACAATGAATACATTGATTTCTAATCAAGGAGTTTGCATTTAGGCTCCTGTGCATATTCAGTGTGTTCAGTTTACAGCTCTCGGTGTGCTCCAGCCAGACCTTTCATAAAGGTCTACACATGAGTAGAAGAGTTAGGTTATAGGAGAGCAGCTGCATTTTCAATATGATAAAAACTGTCGCTTTCTGTATCACAGAGAAGGTAATTTGAAGTCAAGGTGTTGTGTTGCAATGGACTGCATGTGGTTAATAGTGTGGTTACTTGTGGTTGGCTCAGATAAATGATAGGGTTGAATGGTAGTACAAAAAGTTGCCCAACAAGTTTGTCAGACTAGATCAGGCTAAAATATAATTGATCATTTCCCATGGTGATTATCCTCATTGACCTGCTAAGGGTGCAGTCCTGTGCATGTGTAGACAGAACAAAGCCTACAACTCCCAGCATGCCCCAGCTAGCATTCTGGGAGCTGTTGGCCTTTTTCTTTTGAAACTTGTATAGGATTCTGCCTCGTGTCCTGGTAGCTTTTGACGGATTATGAGCTTCTAGACAGCATCATGGGGGGAGAAGCATTGTGGTCTTTTATCAAGGTAACTGATGAGGACCACAGCTGGTCACCTTTATAAATGTCTTTGCATCTAGTAACATTGCAGCATCAAGTGCTTGTGGACAATTGTCCTAACTTTTATGATGCTATTACTTATTCTTTTTATATGCATTTTGGAAACAGGAGTATTGCCTAAGTTAAAAAAGCTGGTGTGTTGTCTAGTAGCTCTCACTGGGAAAGTGTCAAGAACCTTTTCTGAATAAATAATTTTAAAATTATAAGATCACTTTCCATTTGGGCTGAATCTTGATTATTTTAGTGCCAGTGATTTCTAGGTTGGTTAATCTGGGTGGAATGTGCCATTGTGGCCTGTAGAAAAAAGACTGCAAATAATGGCTTTGTAATGCAAACATATATTTTATTGGAAATGTTCCTAATGGGCAGAGAGAGAACAGTGGCTAGAACAACCTTTCTGTGGGAGTATATGAAGATGTGTCATAAAGCTTGAATATACCCATATCATACTTTGCTGTATCCTTAGGAGAGGGTTCAGGGGGTGGCCAAGAAGTCACAAATGCTGTAACCATGGTAATGCCTATCTTTCAGATAGCATCCCTTCAACTTTCTTTACACTGTGCACTGGAGGCATTCTTGAGTGCTTCCATAGCTTAAATTTGGAAAGAAGACACTGTCCCTCCTTTCTGTTCTTTGTGTGTGCCAAAGGACTTGGAAAAGAAGCATGATTCCTGGATGATTTCTAGGACCAGTAATGATTCAAGAATGAAAAGCTATGGCTTCCTAGAATCGGTGTATAACCCATAATGTGTTGTGTCTTTCTTTTTCTTTCTTAGCAATATACAGCAGCTTTACAAGGCATAAAACTTGCCTTCCTTTCATACCTTACTCCTATTGAAATGATTGTACACACCACCCTTTCTCAGCTTTCCTTGTTTTCTAGAATCCACATCTATCAGTCTTCTACTAATTCATTCATTAGTGCAGGTGGAGGAATTTGGTGGAAAGTAAATAGGCTGTGCTTGATAGAATCTGTACACACTTAACCCATGTGGTTTCTGAGGTGTGGAGGAAGAAATAAAGCAAAACTCTTCACTTATGCAAGTTTATATAGCTTTGCTATCAGTTGCTAATAAACCAAATTCTTCCCTATCCCACAATTGTTTATAAGTTTGCTAACCATAGCTTTCTGACTTGGAGTTGGGAGTTTAAATGTTCATCTGTTTTCTGTTCTGTCTTTATTCCATGCCAAGGAAAGAGTAGTCTGGGGTAGACCTACTTAGAACTATGTGCAACAGGCCTGGAAATGAATGGTTAAGAATGAGAAGTGATCAGCACAGCTCCTCCTTGGACATAGTAGCTGTATAGCAGTGTAGAACTTTGAGGAGCTGCTGATGGGTGGGAAGAAATTAAAGTAAAAGCTTATTGTTCAAGGATTTCCCTATCCATGCTATGCTTTCAAAAACATTGCAAATGTGTGAGAACAAATAGTCAGTGAGATTGTCTGTGGCTGAATGGTGCTGAGAAAGAGAAGAAACTAGAATAAATAGAATGTCAGGAGTTACAGGAATTAGAGCCCTGTAGAAAGAGTGAAGTGAGGCAGCAGAGAGAGAAATGAGGGCCTGAGAGGTATACCTGAGGAAGCAGGGGCCAACAAGGAGGAAAGTGGGGCAGGACCAGTAGGCAAAGAAATTGGTTTTGACATTGAGGTTAGCTGCAGTCTGTCCTTATGGTCTTGTTTACATACACATTTTCGCAGCCAGATGCCTGCCAAATGGTAAATATGTGTATCCTTGGATTCCCATAAGATGCAGCGGATTACTTGATAGCCCACTGCATGCATGACAATCTAGCTATAAATAACTGAAACATCTCTGAAAAAGTGTTGGGAATAGTTACAAAGTTCTGATTCTTATGAACAGGACTGTTCATTCCTCAAGTAACTTCATATGCTAATCATCACCTGTAATAAGATTCTATTTGTGTGGTGGAATAGGGAAGCTTGAAAATGCTTCTGCTTAAGTGCAGTCATGCAGTTTCCTATTCTGAGTAATTGACATAGTTCTAGCCAGGTATCTATTATCAACTATTTTGTGGAACTAAAAGTACACAAATCAGTTAAAACAGTGCTGTGCTTCTAAAACCAAAATACATTGCAAGTTTTCTGATGCTAGAAATAGTCAAGCCATACATGGAATTTTTGGTTCATTAAAAAGTGAAAGAATCCTATTTGGTATCATTTGTTTGATGTTTGCTTACCTTTTAGTGGCTTAGTAGCATAATACCTTTGGAACCAGAAAACTTGAATCAGGATGTGTTTGAACATGTATGAGTGAGGCAGCTTATTGGGGGTATCTGTCCTTAAGATATGTATCAGTTATACTTTGGAGCTGGCTCGTTCCTTGGCCTAAAAGAACCTATGACACTAGCAGGCTGGGATTTAAACAATTGCATATAAAGTGTGTGGACAGCTGACTAGTAGAGCAAAAGAAGTACATGAGTGTCTCACAGTGAAGCTCCCGTTAAGTATCAGAACTTTTAGGGGAAATGCACTGGAGAATCAGACTGCAAAGAAGTAGCAGAAAGATTTAGGATCCCACACTCTTTTAAATTCTTTTTATTAATGACCTCCCTATTTTATAAATGATTGCTTGAAACTACGTCTGTTTGAGCTTTAATTCTGTGGTGCTGGGTTAAACTGTTAGAGCTTAACTTGTTCATTTGTCCAATTTGGAAACAGCTTTTTAAAAAACTAGAATGCATTGCTCTAGTTGAATGTTAGGAGGTTTTTGTTTGTTTTAACAAAGGGCATGGAGTTGATGCCAGTATTTTCATGAGAATTTACCCTTTAGAATCCTTTATTGACAGTGAGTGATGCATGTGATCATCCTCTAGATGTCCTGTGCATATTTCCAAGAATAGTTTTTAACATTTTGATCTTTGTTCTTTACCTTAATGGACCACCATTTCTTAAGAAACCTGATAACTTGAATTAAGCAAAGGATCAACTTGTGACTTAGATCTATGTTGGAGTGAAGCAATGGTCTCTAGGCGCTAACCCTCTTTCTGAGGTAAACAAGCTTTGGCAGAGCCTGCCACCCCCATTCCTGGTATTAGTGCATATGCAGATAAATTACAATGAATATCTGGAAGAGAATCTTAACAAAGACAGGTTTAGTGTTAACCTCCATTATAAGATATAAAGTACTTGTAAGCTGTCTTGAGTTCAATTTTTTGTTAGAAAAGTGGGGTACAAATCAGATAAATAAAGGATCCTTGGCTTATGCAGAAAAAAGCAGCTGAGGTACATAGCACAGGGAGTAGGGAGTTGTGAATCAGAGCTTCAAATCGGGCTTGGTTGAGTCTAACAGGCTGATAAATGCTTCTTTGTCTAGTGCTTCTGCTTCAGTGAAGCTTTCATATAGGCCAAGGTTGGAAAATGATGAACTGCACTTCCCATCAGACCCAGCCAACATGGCTGATACTCAGGAATTTTGTGAATTGTAATTCAACATCTGGAAGGCTGCAAGTCTTGGGGTCTTGCATACGGGTCTTGCATACAGGTCTTGGGGCCTCCTATGTTGATCAGTAAGCCTAACAGGTACCTTCAGATCCCTCTACATTCTTGGTTTCATTGGTGGGCGAGTCAAGCGTCACAAATTAAAACATCACAAATATTGTAATTGTGGGATAATTGTTAGAGGTCAGTATAACCTAAAATCCAAGATTTAATAGCAACTGTTGCTGTAATTTGAGGTGGATGACTTTCCAGTTCACATATCTGTATCTGCTGCAATCACATCTTGTATGTGAGAACAGGAAGGTTCTTAAAGTTTAATGATTCAAGTTGTTATTTAATGATTAGTAATATGTTCTTTCTAATTGACCATAGCTAAGCAGCTGCAGTTACTGTAATCATCTCCTATCTAGATGTACAATGTTCCTGTCTAGCATCTTATATTTTGCCATGAATTTCAGGTTGATTAATCCCATAACACAAAATAAAACCATTGTTTGCAGATGGGCAGAAAGCATTTGGGTCTGCAAAATTAAATATTATAAAAAAGCATAAATATTTTTATGTGACTGCTTCAGTACATTATTCTAATTATTTTTTCTTAACTTAGGTAACCTAACTGCAGCAATGAGTAGTAACGAGTGCTTCAAGTGTGGGCGTACTGGCCACTGGGCTCGGGAGTGCCCTACAGGAATTGGTCGTGGCCGTGGAATGCGAAGCCGTGGCAGAGGTAGCTCCCCCGTCAAAATTTGAGTTTAATATTTGTGTTCTGTTCACCTACTTATTCTCCTGCTTATAGCAATTGAGAGTGTGCAAGAATTTGCTTTACATTTTTGTCTTATTGTGGGTTTTAAACTGATACGTTTAGTAACTCTATTGTATTGCTAAATGGCTTTGCCTTTTCAAACAGGCTTCCAGTTTATGTCTTCATCACTCCCGGACATCTGTTACCGCTGTGGTGAGTCTGGTCATCTTGCCAAGGATTGTGATCTTCAGGAGGATGGTAAGTATTAATAAACTTCAGAGAGCAAAAATAAGAAAAATATTACTAGCTAATTATGTGACTTAAGCTTTGTATTACATACATGTCCTGTAGTGTCATCAAGGTTTTATAGTCTTGTTTGTTTCCTTTTTCTTATTGTGGAAGCCTGCTATAACTGCGGTAGAGGTGGCCATATTGCGAAGGACTGCAAGGAGCCCAAGAGAGAGAGAGAGCAGTGCTGCTACAACTGTGGGAAACCTGGTCACTTGGCTCGTGATTGTGACCATGCAGATGAGCAAAAGTGCTATTCTTGTGGGGAGTTTGGACACATCCAAAAGGACTGCACCAAAGTGAAATGCTATAGGTAAAAAAAGTCTAAAAACAACACAGGCAAACACTAGTCCTGCTACACTAATTTAACTTTAACCTGCAACAGGGTGGGGACATCTACATTGTCAGACTCCCTACTTCCTTCAACCGCAGCCTTTGGTCAGGGATGAGGGAGATGAACTCTGGTAACATTAAGAGAGCATATAGGTTCTCTCATCTTGATCCTGAAATCTATTTCTAATCAAAAGTATGCAGGCAGCGTTAACCATAAGCATTCTTATGTGACAGTTTTTACACTCTCACAGAATGTCATTTCTTTTAGCATCCCATAAAATTATCCCTTTGTGTAATGTTATCCACAAGATCCAAAATAGGACATTTCAGTGGGCTGAAGTTGTATTCTGTCTTATTTCAGGTGTGGTGAAACTGGCCATGTAGCCATCAACTGCAGCAAGACTAGCGAAGTCAACTGCTATCGTTGTGGCGAGTCAGGACACCTTGCACGGGAATGCACAATTGAGGCTACAGCTTAACTGTTTTCCTTTGTCGCCCCTCCTTTTTCTGATTGATGGTTGTATTATTTTTCTCTGAATCCTCTTCACTGGCCAAAGGTTGGCAGACAGAGGCTATTCCCAGGCCAGTGAGCTTTACTTGCTGTGTAAAAGGAGGAAAGGGGTGGAAAAATCGACTTTCTGCATTTAACTACAAAAATGTTTATGTTTAGTTTGGTAGAGGTGTTATGTATAATGCTTTGTTAAAGAACCCCCTTTCCGTGCCACTGGTGAATAGGGATGGATAAGTGGAAAGAGTTAAGTCAGACCAGCAAAGCCTCCCTGGGTTCCATGGAAGTGATCGTATGCAGGAGGAAAACAAACTGGAAGTGTCTGAACTTCCACAGTAACTAATTTTATTACAATAATGGCCTTGGATTGTCTGACCTCAGTAACAGTAATAACACCGAGTATATCAGGCCTTACCTAGAGCATATAGCTAAGTGGGATAAACAAACAATGCACATGCCTGTTAATGGCCATGAGAGTGAGGGAGAAATCGAGAATTGAAGTAACAGTGAAACAATAAATGAATGTCTAATATGAGATAACAAGGTAATGGGAAACAAATATTACAAACTAAATCAAACCCAGAACATCAGTTCTTAGAGCATACACAATTTGGAGCTATTCAGGACTTGCAAAGAAATGCATTTTCACAGAAATCAAGATGTTATTTTTGTATACTATATCACTTAGACAACTGTTGAGTTTCATTTGCTTGTAATCAGTTTTTAAAGTAAGATGGTAAAAGGAACTGAAGTCCTAGAATATAGAAATGTAATTTTAAACTATCAATAAAGCTGGAGGAGGAAGGGGAGTTTGGCTGAAGTTTTTTGTTTGGGGTTTATTTTTCAGGTACACAATGCAAAATAACATTAGAGACAAATATGGAAGAATAAAAGCTGAACATTAACTGTTGTACCACAAATGTATTATACAAAGTTAATTCCTGTATCATTTAAACTGTAGAATTGTCAAATACATCACTTCAGCAGCACTATTTGCATTCTTTTTTTCCTGACTAGATCGAGCACAGCAGTATTAGAGGGAAGCCTGGTGACTTAAAGATATTACAAAGTTACCTATTACCCAGAGAAAGGTGAGATCAGTAGGCCATATCATATTTCTAAACCTTTCTCCCCAATAGTGGTATTGGACAGAAAAAGATTAGGGTCTGGAAGGGGGATAGTAATAAGAGTATTGGAAAGGAGTGTGCAAGACAGGAAAAAAAGCAGCGCCTTGCCTTTAAGCAACCACAGGTCCAGCAATAAAGGGGTAACTGATGAGCATTGTTTACAAGCGCCTTTCTAGTTTCTGGTACAGTGGAGGTTTACATCAAATCAGTACACATGTACATTAAAGCAAAACTACATAGAACTTGTAATCTCTCCCCCACCCCCAATCCTTTGCTCTTGCATGCAAAGGATTAAAATAAAAAGAATGGAACTTCATAATGGAGGTACCAGCATGAAGGTAAGTCTTGCTTGTGTGCTTAGATCTTTCTAGAGGAGTGTAAATAGAGCCTGCTGAACTCATTATGTAGGAGCCTAAATTGCAGATTTCCCAATAGTGGAAGAAACTATGCTGATGCACTCTTTTGGGGTTCTCAGTGATTGATGTTGGAGTCAATTTTGAGGAGGAAGTATGTTAGCACCTGGCGAGTCATGCAGACTCCTCTAGCTTTACTACTAGGCGGCAGTCCACCATCAAACAATGGAAAAGTGGAGGGAGAGTATGAATTAGTAGCCATTACTAAGCTCTGAGCAGAAAGATTCATAACTGCTACTTTGGTATATCTGACATTTGAGTTCTTTCTACTTTTAACTACTTGGAGCACTAACATTACCAATATTGTATCTGAAAGACAAACATGGAGGTGTAAAACCATCAGATCTCTCATCTAAACACAGGTTCACTTAACCACAGTATGTATACTAATATGCTACTAGAACCAGCAGCTCTCCAAAGAAATAATGCATCTAATGAGATTTTCCTGACTTAATTACCTGGGAGTACTGAAGTAAGAATGTAGTTAGTTTGTATTTTTATCTTGAAGATAAATGAGGATGTGTGTAAACTTGGCTATGGATATGCATGCAAGATCTTAAGTTATGCTCCTACAGGTAATAGCACATAAAACAGAAAAGGGGATGCAGAGTGGGACGCTATCCTTTATAAATGCAAGCTCTCCTGAAAATAAGATACAGTTGCAAAAGTTTTCTTGGGTTCAAATAACCTGTTCCTGGAGCTGAAGATTGGGGTGTACTGAAACTTTAGGATGAAGGTTGTTTAGAAAGAAGGTTGCAGCGGGTCTCTGCCTTGGCAATATATCTGTCCAGGTAGCTAGACTGCAAAGTCTAGGCAAAAAGATGAGTCTCAAATGGCAGGCAAACTGCCAGGCCTGGTGCCAGTTCTGGGGCTTGTAAGGGCCAAGAGAGGCAGTGGGTCTAGCTGTGCTTGTCCAGGATAGGTGGGCATGAAATTCTAAAGTCTACTGTGATCTTCAAAACGGATTGGGTTCCTCCCAAGGGTGGAAGAGTCCAGAAGACCAAGATGGTTTCATTAGCATGGTCCCAATATGCTGCTGACCAACAACTATGATTAAAAAACACAAATCATATAAAAAGTATCCACCCAGCCTATTTAAAGTTCAATTTACCTAGATTAAATATCAAAGGCTTGTCAAACCTTGTTTACAAAATCATGAGGCAGAAAAAATGGTATATTTCCCCTCTGTGTGCTGGTGGGATTAGTTTACCTCAGGAAGCACATTGTGGACATATAAACAAAGGCAGATGACCTGTTGCTGAGGGTATTAAACCACTTGTAACCCATGGTCTCTATGGTTCTAGGTGGCTTGTTAACCCACAGCAACAAGCCACCATTCTGGATTTTACATGACACCAGCTTGTGCTGCTAGGAAGATTCCTGCCAGCGCACACAATAAACCAACATTTGTCCTCTGTGCTTGTATGAACATGCCCTCTGTTACATCTCCACAACTAGAATCTCCAATGGTGGTCGTACTGAGAAAGTATTTTCTAGAATACAAAAAGCTGGTCTTTCATACATCATAATAACTATACGCATTGGATGGTTTGGAACTGACTGGATTTGCATGACACAACCATCTGTCATGGATGGCTAGTCAATATTGTCATGCAAACCCAGGCACAGTTCCACAGTGTGACTTGTTTGAGGGCAACAAGTCAACCTGACAGCCCATTGCTTGTCCTTAGTTGTTCCACTCACAATTGGATGTTAGGTTTTCCAAACTCAGGTGATTAGCCCCATCATGGGTTCAGGAAAATAGCAACTAATTTGTTAAGTGCAGGAGAAAGCACTTGCTGCTCTTTCCAGGTGTGCTCTGGCACCTGCTAATGCCAGCCACACCAAAAGTGCCAAAGCAGCAGTTGAGGGCAGCTGGCGCTGGCTTTTACCCACCCCTGCAGCAACTGTAAACAGTTGTGGGTCTGCTGTGGCTTTTTGCCGTTTAACTCTCTTCTCTGCAGATTGCAAAAGCCAGTTCCCTGGCTGATTTTCACAATCCCCATTTTGACACCTATGACTAGTCCCTTCAGACTTCCCCAGCAGCACCTTGGTGGGGGATCCCCATTCTTGCCAAACATGTTTTTTAAACCCTAACCTAATTTTTGCAAGTATTTCCAAAAATATACAATTTTTTATCTCTGCTTGTGTAGCTGTGGACATGTGCAGGTGTGGGGATGGGGAGCCTCAGGAGAACAATGCATAGTGTACCTGCTGGCAGAGTCCAACTAGGCAATCCTAGGCATTGTCCCAACCAGCTGGCAAGTAAGTCTCTTAGCTTACCATGGCTGCCAAAAGTCAAGCTCCATTTTGCACTTTGATTGAGAAAGGGATAAAACTGCCAGGAAACTACACAGGAATATGCAGTTGGGGGGTGGGGGTCAAGCCTATATTTCTTTACTGTAGCCTGCCCAAATCTGGTATCCTCCATATAGTTTGAACTACAACTTCCAGCATGCTGAGAGGGCACCAAGTTGGGGAAGGCTGATTTACATGAATATTTAATTTTTTATTTATTCATTTAAAACTTTTTTAGACCATCCCTTACCAAAGTCTCAGGATGGTTTAACAGTAAGACAAAATATAAAACACAGCACAAACATAAAACAGAATTTTAGTAGTCATCACAAACATGTAAGCACAAGGGCTAACACTATGTCCCTGTGCTGCTTGTTTTTCTGTGCATTTGCAGGTTTCATGGTTACCACTGGTGGTATCATTGCTGTTAAACTGTTCCCATGACCCACTGTAATTTACTAGAAAATTATAGTGCATTGGTAAAAGTACTCCATTTGTTTAAGGAAATGAACCCTATCATCAGAGGAAATTTTCTTCAGGAAAAAAGATCAGATTTATGGTTAAGCTTTGGTGAGAATCTGGTATTTGCTATGGTGACTTGAGAGCTTCAGCTATGAGGCAGTATACAAATGAAATAACTACTTGTAGTACTAGCCTGAACTATTTGCAGCTTTCTGATCTGCAGGCATCTTTCACATTGGATACATGCACCTAATAATTTTCCTTACTAGTAGAGGCATGGGGTTCCACACAACATTTAAGGCTTGAACTTTGAAGTGTGCAATCCTATACATGTTAATACAAAAAAAAGTCCTACAGTTCGCAGTATTTGCCAGCTGGCAATGTAGGATTTTTTTCCCTTTAAGATGCATATTACATTCTAAGGTAGTGGAAAGACAGCTGTATAGTACAGAAACTCATTCCGACAATTAACTGTTCACTGCAGTTAAACTTAATACATGCAAGACTTCCAGAAATACTGAAGATCACGAACATTTACACAACTGGTTACCAATCCTTAACTGATTTCAACAGCCATAGGTATGCTTGACTGCACTGGATCAGGCCACACAATGTCCAACACTGTGTACTCAGTGGTACTCATGAGTAAACATGCTTATGAACATGTAGTAAAAATGCCTCATTAAACCAAAAGTGTATAAGGATGCATGTTTATCACAGCTTGTCTAGATACACTCCTGGAAGGCAACATAAGGAATATCATTCATTTGGGATTGGCTCCCCAACTCCTGTAGTTCTATTTTACATCCATCAGATGGCAGAAGAAAGTAAATGTTGGTGGAGCTGATCCATAGGAAAGATCTCTAGCACCGACTCTTGCAAGCTAAAAAGTAACTGAGCTCAGTGAAACTGAAAAACAGAACCAATAAGTTCTCTGGAAGGACAAAAATAAATGAGTTGAAGTTCCTGGCTTTAGGTGAGTAAGGAGAGATGGTCACAGATGCAAGCAGAACACACCACCTTCTCATGCATAGATTTGAAAAAATATACTAATTGCAAAATACCAACAGATCTATTTTTGTGTAAGCTTCTGTGGACAACAGACCCCTTGAACAGATGCATTGCAACAGCCATAGTCCACGAAACTTTATACTGGTGTTTAAGGTGCACTGTTGCCTTGTTTGTTGCAACAACTACTAGAAAGTGTTCAAATGAATTTTAGTAACCATATAGAACTCTTCTCAAAGTACTTCAACCTTACCTTGGATTGTTAGTGGCTACAGCAATTGTGGAAAATTGAACATTATTATTGCTATTCCATTACATCTATACCCCATCTTTCTTTCTTTTGCAAGGAACCCAAGCTGGCTTATAAGCATCTCTTCCTCTCCATTTTCTCATCACAAGAATGACCAGTCTGTGAGGCAGGTTGGGCTGTGTGTCTGTGACTGGCTCTGTCAGCCAGTTGAACTCCATGGCTAAGTGAGGACCAGTACCCAGATCTCCTGGGCCCCCACTCCAACACTTTACTATGCCAAAATGCAGAGAAGGACAGGCATAAGCATAGGCCTTGCTGCAGCAGAAGCACCTCTAGAAGCAGGCTGATGCTTGAAAGCTCTTTCAGCATGGTTGTACTTCTCTCTCCAGCAAAAATTCTAGCGCACTTCTCTCTGTTTGGCTGCACTAGGGAGCTGTATGGCTAATGAGGCATGTCAGAAATCAAATAAATAAATGGGAAGCTGGAGCCTTGAAATGTTATTCAGAATAGGCCTACAAAAATAAATGGGCATACTGGATCATCTTAATGTGCTCGGTTCTGTATCTTAAGCAGATTACTCTTCTTTATCTAGTTATCTTTTAAAAATCCTGCAAGCACTCTAAAATAAGACTCAAGATGCTCTACTGCATTTCTGCTAGCCACTTTTTTAAAAAATAAGCCTGTATATTGTAGTTGTCACTAAGAAAACAGATCAGTTTGAAGAGGGGCTCCTAAGTTCCTGTCCAGTTGGTAACTTAGTTTTACTCCTTCCTCCCAAATGGAAGAAGAGTTCAGGCAAAACTATTTCTTATTTAATTCCTGTTCTCAAGCCTGCAGGAAATCAAAGATTCAGACTTTTAGCCTGGCAATGATTAGGCAGCAACTTTCTCCCTCCCAGTTGGGGTGCATGTGCCTCAGTTCTTCATTCCATACTTGATAGTGCCCTGTGCCATTTGGTAGGGGTCCTTCTCCTGGGTATGGGAGTATATGAGATGAGGTGGCTTCTTGTAGGGTGGGTACACTCCTGCTCTGTATTCTTTTTCAGATAGCTTGGCACACCCTGCACCAAAGAATGCATGGGGTTGGATGCAATTCAATGCCATTTCACAAGGGCCACTCTCCTGAACATTTGTGTCTATCATTTGGGATTGTCCAAACCTTACTGTGAAGGTCATATTTGAGTTCCTAATTTGTAATTGCCATCTGAATTTGTAATTGTCATCACACATGAATTCATCTGCACTAAAATGGCCATGTTGATAAGTGAGACTGACTGTTTATCCTGAAAGGGCCAGGCTCCTGGTCATAGAAATACAGGGTAGCCAAAGGTTATTTTGGGGTGCAGCCACATATATACCTGAGCTCTTCTCTTATTTGCTTATTGACCTCTGTTTTGAACATTCAGGAAATAAAGGAACTGGGAACTTACCACCAACTTTAGCATTGCTATAGCTCAGTTGTTGGTAAGGTAAGAGGAGGAAAAAACAGGGAAAAAGTTAAAAGCAGACATTAGTATCTGAATTTGTTTTGTTCACAAATAATTTATAACATATTTACATTTCCACAGTAAAGAAATAGCCTTTATTAGGACCACTAAAAATCCACAAAATATTAAGCAAGTTTTGAGTTCTGCAGAACACTTCTCTGCAGTTCTGTAATACTGCAGGTGTTAAATTGGAACCGTAGTGGGAGAGGTAAAGTTGTGCATGTTGTGATTGTTCCTCAAGTCTGGTTTGACAGCCAGTGTGGCATGGGGGCCAGAGTGCCAGTCTGGGACTCAGGGGATCTGGGTTCTAGTCCCTACTCAGCAGTGAAGCTCACTGGTTAACCTTGGGCCAGTCACTCACTCTCAGTCTAACCTATCTCACAGGGCTGTTGTTGTGAAGATAAAATGGAGTGAAGGAGCATATGTAATCTGCCTTGGGTTCCTTGCAAAAGGAAGAAAGATTTGATATAAACTTAGTGTGATGGTAATAACAACTTTATGCTGGAATGCAGCAAAATGTTTCAGAAGCTACCTGTGCCTCCTTTATTCCTCCTTGTGGCATCTTAAAAAGTAACGAACTTATTTCACTGTAAGCTTTCATGGACTATAGCACACTTTATCAGAGGTCCACAAATAGTCTACAAATGCTTGGGCCAGAATAAACAAGTGAACCTTCAAGGTGCTACAAGAAGTGCAAAAGAGTGGCTCATATAAGGGGATGTAGAATTGCAGAACAAGCCCTTCCTGATCTATCACTAGAAACACAAATATACACTGGCTAATGGAGAAACCAAATAATTTCAGGTCAATCTATGCTTTATGGACTACAGCAAACTGACGGTGAGAATCACAAGAAACTATGATGGTAGTTTCTTTGATGAAACTTGATTGTCCTGATGTGTAACCTGTTATCACTGGACTAGGAACTACTGTTAGGACAGAATATGGAAAAACAGAACTTTCCCTAGAAGCAAAAATGACCAAATGAGGCTGTCTTTCTTTGGGCACATCATAAGAAGGCAAGACAATCATGCCAGGGACAGTTGAAGGCATAAGACTGACCACCCATGAGACGGATTGATTACATAAAGGAAGCCACAGCCTTGATTTTACAAGAGTTGAGCATGGCTGCTGTGGACAGGTCATTCTGGAGGCTTTCATTCATAAGGCAGAGATGAGTGGATAGTACACAACTGCAGCAGTAGATCCCAATCTATCATATGCTGCTTCTGGTCCGGGTAAGAAATGCCTCCGAAGGCTGGGCAAGGCCCAGATTCAGTCTGAAGCACCCTAGCGGGCCTTGGCAGGCAGTCACTCTCAGTCCAAGTCACCTCACAGAGTGGTTGTGAGAATAAAATGGTGGGCGAAGGCATGAATGATGCACTCTTGGGCCAAAGCAGGACATTAATAGAATCATATTGGTGATTGCTATCTAAAAGAATCTAACTCCACTGCTCTTCTTTTAGAGTCTGTGCTTTGACAACGAGAGAGCTTTTGTCTTTTGTACTTCGAAAAAAGCCAGCCTGCCCTTTGAAGCGACGAGGGCAGCATTACCCGGGACTAAACCTGCCCAGGAGCCTGCAAGACGTGCGCTCGGCACCTACCTGCACCCTGTCAACCGGTGCAAGCCTGACGTGTAGACGTCTGTCTATTCAGGAGCTCACTGAGGCCAGTGGCGCTGAGCCCCAGCCCCGTGGGGGCCGCGGCCAGACGGCTTTCTTCGCCGCGGGGGCGGGGTTCCGCGGCGGCGCGAGGAGCACGGAACTCCCGCTCTTCACACAGCCTTTAAAGGCACAGGGCCCGTCTCCGCTCCATTCCCGTATGTTGCATTTCTAGTGCGTGAACAGAGCGGCGATCTTTTTCGAAGCGCCGCGCCTTTAAAAACTCAGACGCTCGGTTGCACTTCAACAAGGTGCCCCTTTCCGTCGCTACCGCGCCGCTGAGTGTTTGCTTCTTTATAGGAGTGGGACCAGGAGCAAACCAGTTGCGGTGGGGTCTCCTCTTTCGTGCTTTCACTGGCTGCAACGGCTTCCTCGAGGACGCTACATTCCTTCCATCCCAGCCCATATGCTGTGTCCACTAAGCGTGCTTAGTCCTTACCAAACTCTGTGGGGGGGGGGGGAGCAGTTGTCTAAAGCTGTTCCGAATTTTTCCTAATTCCCCGCTCCATCCCGCCCCAAGTCGTGTGTCTTCCTTCGTGCGCGAGCGCGCATAAACTTCATGGTTCCCCGTAGCGTGCTGTCCGCAGCTTTGTGGGCTGCTGGGAACCGTGATAAAATATTTAAAAGTCCTTCCAGGAAGGGGTGTGCATCTTCCCTGAAAGAAAAAAAAATATTTCATGGTTGTCAGAGTGGAGCGCACTCTCATGAAACCACTAATTCCATCTATTTCATTTCGGCTTTTAAACAAATGCCTATAGATGCACATTTGCCCCGCACATGGAGACGAAAGCCTATCAGAGCCGGAAATAAGGTCAGAGAAACATTCAAATCGCAGCCCTTGTATGCCGTCACTGCCGGGCTAGCATCCTTCAGAGAAATCTTTCCGGTTCAGCATAAGAGTTCGGAGTAGTCGCGCGTTCCGCTGAGACCGTCACCATGGTGAGTGTGTGGGAAGGCGAGGCTCGTGCTCAGCTCCGACCTTCTTTGGACACCAGCTTGGCCTTTCTTGAGGCCACGAGCCGCTTCTGGGGGAGGGGATATGAGGGAATCTCGGTCTGTTTGCGGGTGCCCCAGAGCAGCCTTCCCCAACATGTGCTGAACTGCAGCTCCTGATATTATCCATTACTATGCTGGCTGGGTTGTAGTCCAGTCCCTCTGTGTACTAGCTTCCTTAAATTCGTGATTAAGGGCCTTCCCCCATTAGCATTTTCACAAATTAGCATGAACGCAGCCCTATGCATTTTCAGAAGGGAAAAGGCCCTAAATCTCTCAGCATGCTGGAAAATATAGCACCTTTTTTGTCTGTCTAAACATGTATAGGATTATGGATTGAATAGCTTTGAAGAAGTGGCTATCTTTCCATGTTTTCCAGCTCAACTTATTTTACAAGAGAAGTTTTCCACCTCTTCTTTTCCCTGGAGCAGTTCATGTGTCTTTCACGTTAAAAATCCAATTTCTGATGGATTTTCTTCTTGGGGCTTGCTTCCTTGTTTTGGAACTGTTGCAGACCACACTGAACACTGCAAAGGCAGTGAAAAAGCTAGCTGTACATATTTTCAATAAAGTAAAATGGCAAGCAGAAATGCAGTGTTAATTTGTCTGCCATATAAAGTACTACTCTCCTTATTTGCTCGCTGTTTTTTTAATGAAATGGCTAAGCATATTAAATACTTAGAAAATATAGCAGAAGTCTTGTTCAGATTTACCTGTTTTGAGTGGAACAGCTGCACTCATCTCTTGCTGCAAAAATAACTAAAATTTCCCTGTCAGCCAGAGTAATATTTGCTATAGCATAAACTTCCATTATTGTCATCACCTCTATGCAGGTATTTGCCTGCTTGTATGGTGGGCCAAAGTGTGGATGGAGACATGAGCATGCATGCAAGGCCCATCTCTAGTGTTCCTGTGTGCCTAGTTAGACTTCCAATTAGACTTCACACATTGAGCACAAAAGCCTAAAGAGAGCTTGTAAGTGTGTTTGGTGTTTATGTAATTCCCATGGATGGGGACCTGGCATATATGCTGTTAAAATGCTTTGATTACTACTTTTGTTTCAGAGCAGAGCTAAAGTAGTCAAGCAGTGAACTGGTTGCCTTAAGAGCCAGTTTGTAATCTTTCTTCCTCATAGATTTTGAATGATAATGGATGTTGTAAGTCTCCACAGACTGTTTTTGTGAAGAGCTGCTATGCATGTAGATATGTGTGCAAAAATATTGAGAGAGGTAGGCAGAAAGAAACATTGAGACCTGAAGTGAAACAGCTGCACTGGGATTTTCTTAGCTGCAAACATGAGAAGCAGACCATAAAGGAATTCACATTATATCTCTTAGCTGGGGTCATCCTGGTACATGCATTCCCAGAGGATACAGTCCTGCACTCAGCCTGCTTGTATCTCACTAAAGTTAGTGAGATTTCAGCAGCTAACGTATAGCGCTGCATTCAGTTTAACTATAGTTTAAACTGCTGTTAAATATGAACAATAGGCAGTATCCCTGTGCCATGTTTTATGTGGATCTGTGCCTGTGCATCTTGGGTTACTTAATTTTGCATGGCAGTATCTACCTGGGTATTCCTCTGGAGCATGGATTCTGGGGCTCTGCACCATCTGTTCACATGAGAGCAACATTGTCTTTAGCACAGCACTAAATTGTAGCAACAAGGCTCACAGAAAGCAGTACATTGGCCTTGTTGTATGTTGCAGTTCTCACCTCCTAGGTTTTGCATTGTCAGTTCCCAGCCTTCTCTTCATCAGCCTATTACTTTCTGTTCTCTTTCCCAGTTGGAGTCCCGAATCCCCTATCATGTTGGACTTGCTGGGTTCCTGGGCATGCTGGGGTAAAGGCAATACATTGGCTGCCAAAGTTGCTATGAGGTGTTCCAGGATTCCCTTCAGTTATTTTTATTCACAGGTTCCTTTGTTTTCAAAACAACTGACTGCTTGTCTTCTTTTTCCTATGAGATTTTAGCAGCTATTGGTTGCTGATAGAAGCAAGGTGCTTACGTTGGATCTCGATGTAATCATATGTAAAGTAAATCCATTGCAAGCAATGTGACTAGTTAATAATAAGTAACTGAAACCAATGGTTTAATTTGCGGTATCACTAAGTCTGGATTCAACAATTGTTGCTGATTCTTTTGGAAAAAAAGGAAATGGAAACTTGTAGCTGCCTACAACTGAAATGGGTATAGGTGACAATACGGCCTATAAGCTGTACACTTCACAATTTATTTAGAATAATATTAAGTGAAATCTCTAACCCCAATACCCTGTTCATGTGTTAGGTTTCTTATAGTTACTCTTGCATAATAACAAACAGAATACATTTAATTGGTATTCAATTCTTTTAAAACTGCTTTCTCTCCCTCTCTTCTTTTTAGGCTCGAAATGCAGAAAAGGCCATGTAAGTATGGTATCAATTTTGCTTTCCTGTCCAGAGAATGTTTTCTGAATATTTAGCATTTCAGCAAAATGTTGTTCTTAATCCACCCACAGGAACTTCTTGTCATGTTGTTTTAATGTAGCTTTTCGTATGCTAATCTTAGTTTTCTCTGCCTATGCTTATAACTCATTGTTTGCACATAGTATTTCAGAGGACATTCAAACTGTACTTCCTGACATACACAAATTTGATTTATTCCTCATAAGGGTTCCTTGCTGCACCAAAGGTCAAATCTGAGTGTTTTGGTTGTGGACCTTCTGTTCATACTGGAAAGCATTTACATGATTTACACATTACTGTACCTGACTGAGACTTGATCCTCATGGGTTCACAGTTGCAGAAACAGATGTGTGTTGAACTAAATTCTCTGTTTCAGGACGGCCTTGGCAAGGTTTCGCCAAGCTCAGCTAGAAGAAGGAAAAGTGAAGGTAACTAACTATATGTGTAAACATGTTCCTTGGAAATTGAATGCTTAGTATGAGTGCTCTGTAAATGCTGCCTTCCAGATGGGTTGACATCCAGTGCCCCTCATCCAGCCTTCTTGTGAGGACCCCAAGGTGGTCTACAAGGTGGTCTGTTTATGCTCACAACAGTAACCCTGTAAGGTAGGTTGGGCTGAGAATCTGTGACTGGCCCAAAGTTATCCAGTGAGCTTCGTGTCTGAGTGGGAAGTAGAACCCAGGTTCCCAGTCCAAAACAACCATACCAACTCTCAGTGTGTTGATTATGTATGGGGATTATTGATTATTTTGGGGGTTGTTGGTGGTGATTATTGTTGTTCATTACATATGAGGTTGAAATAAACAAGCGTGAAAGTAATCAATATTTTTCACTTCTGAGAAGGAAGATTAGAAAGGATGGTTTCCAATAGCATAGAGTTAGACTGAAGTTTATCAGAGCAATCTGTGTTGAAGCTAACAAAGCTGTGTGCCCTTGTGGTAGGCACACTTCTCTAAACAGATGAGAATTGGCTTGAATACCTTTCTATGGAGCCATTAGACATAACCTAATGCTTGTCCTCTTCTGTGATTATCCCAGGCAAACAGAAAAAGATTTCCTAACTTTTCCCCTTGTGTCTAATTGTTTTATCAGACAATTAGCCCTTAAGCATTTTTGTGCTTGGAGCAATTATGAACTCGAGTCTTCCACATGACACCGTGCTGTGCCAGTGAAAAGACATGTGATGCTGCATGCCAGCTTCTATAAATCATTGTTTTCCCTCATTTGTAAAGTAATGCAGTGCTTGCATGTTTTAAAATTTGTGCCTCTACCAGAGCTATTACATAGATGTTGAAGGTTTGAATAGGGTATAGCATATTGAGTCTGAGTAAATATCAAGTCTGTTGTTGGAAAATATATAGACCTGAAGAAAAACTGATGATTATTTATTTGTTTCAAACAGGAACGAAGGCCTTTTCTTGCATCAGAATGTAATGAATTGCCCAAAGCTGAGAAATGGAGACGACAGGTATTTGTTGTTTGCCATGGAGTGACGAGTTCCAAATAATATATGAATTCATTCTACGTCTATTCCTTAGAGATTTCTTGAAATACTCGTGTGTTGTTTGACTGTATATTGTACACAAGGAAAGTGTGTGCATAGTTTGGGGGAAGGTGTCCTATGCATTAAAAGTAAAAAGGGAAGAAAATACAGCTTTCCTTTCCAACTGTATCTTTGTATGAAAACACTTTGGTTTCTAAATAAAATGCAACTGTAAACGTCAACAAAGAAGAAATGATCATCTGAACATTAAGCTGAAAATTGGAAATGTAATTAGAGACCTCTAGTTGCTATTAAATACCCAACCATGCTGTTACACTAAGGAGCTAAGCTTGTCGCAAAGACCTAAGCATGCAGCAAAGACCAGAGAAATTCATTTTTTTTATTAAAATGATTACTATAGACTTTGCACTAGTCTGACATTTTACAGAACTTTATCCCCCATGTTTAGACTAAAATGCTTCTGTTTTAGGAGGAGGTTCTGAAAAAATGAGGAAAGACTCCCCCAGGTGAACATGTTTTCTCTTTGGATTTTCTCTGGTCCCAAGCAGAATATAAGGGCTTTTGCAAGGGGCAGAAACCCAGGGTTCCATGTGGTAGATGTTAATGTGGAACCAAGCAGTCCATTGCTGGTGTGACAATGGGATTTATTGTCTTTCCTGTGTCAAGAGCTATAGCATTCTCTGTTCTTTTCATATCGTATATCTGATCTATAAGCGAAATAAACTTAACTTCATCTCTGTCCCTCAGGACTTGCTATATCAGACAGAGCATAAGGACAGCTGGTCTCCTTAGGAAGAAACTTTGTGGATAGGTTAAAATACAGAGGGTTAGCCATGGTAGCAGCAATAACAAAGAGGTCCAGTGGCAGCTTGAGGGCTAGCAGATAGCATAAGTCCTAATGACTCAAGCTTTTATGGGTTTTGTTTGTTTGTTTAAAAATTCCATCATTATATCTCAAGATGGTTTACAAGAAAATTTCAATTGTCAAACAGAAGCCAAATGTGCCAATACTTCTTATTAAAATAAAACGATTAAAATATATTACCTAACAATTAAAAACTGGGTGAATAAAAAGTTTTGACCTGATGCCAGAATGAATAAAGCGTTGACACCAGGCAAACCTCTCTGAGAGCGAGTTCTACGATTGGGGGGTAGTATAGCAGAAAAGGCTTTTCTTCTCATGACAGTCCTCCTTACCTCCTTCAGGGAGGGCTCTTGGAGAAGGATTTCTGCAGGTGACCTTTAAAAAAGGGTTAAAGCCCTTTTTACTGGATATGTGTTAGAACATGATACATCCTTTCATAAAAGGAGTATCTGTAAGTGGAACATAATGCCTTGGATCCTGTGTTGCTTTCTGTCCATGTTTGGCCAACTGCGTTTTCACTCTAAAGGCCCCCATTCCATATCTCAAACTGTTCTAAAGGGTCTCGCAGTCCCTAGTAACAAATTTTCAGGGATGCAGGGTGCCGCAGAAACCCCATTTTCTTGACACAAACTCTTTCTGTTCATAGAAGGGAACTTAGAATCTAAGCCAGTGGCTTCAGTCAACACAACAACTCACATTCAACCTTGCTGAAGCATAGGTGGTTGTTGAAACATGAGTTTTCATGTTACCTGAATTAAGCTACACTAATAAGGCAGTGGTTGTTAACTACAAACAACTCATGAAGAAAACCCATTGGTTGTGAACTATGGGTTGTGCATAATGTTGCGTCAGTTCAGTGGGGTTCAGATAACATGATACCCCATCTTTTGCAACAGCCCCTGGTTCAGTGATAACCCACAGTCAGCCCTTGAGTATGGATTATTGTCTTGTCTGAACCCCGTCACTCACTCTACATCACAATCAAGATATGTTCAACATGCACACAGTTGCTGCACAGGCACATTAAATGATGTATTCATATATTGGTACCATCAGGACTGGGCCGCTGCAGTGCACTTTATGTGGGATTACCTATGTGGTGGGTCCAGAAGTTGCATACAGGAGCGAGGTTGCTGTGTGGGCAGCTTGATGAGAACATAGTATACCAGTTCTGAAGGTGTTCTGCTGGCTGCTAAGAAGCTCCTGAGCCAAGTTCAAGTGCTTGTGCTAATGTAGAAAGCTCTACATAGTTTAGAACCTGGTTACCAATGGACCACCATCTACTTTATGTCCCTGCCTATTATGATGATGTAGTGAGGATGCCCACCTGATGGGGATTGGAATGGAGCATTCTCTATACAGATGCTCTAATTGTGAAACTCTTTCCCCGCTGAAAAGGGGGTGATAAATAAAATAGAAAGATGGAGTTATAGACACCCCCACATTTCTAAAGTTGCATTGAAGACATTCCAGATATTACATTCTTTGCAGCCAATCTATCTGAGCTATCTCATCAAGCTGAGCACTGGCATTGTATGTGCATAAAAGATACTCCATAGGTGTTTTAATCCAACCAGCTGGTAGATGTGGGGAAACAGAAAAGGAGAAATAAAGGAAATAGATTTTCTGCATCAAAGGAATCCACCACATTCATACATTCCTTTAATTATCACCTAAAGAATTTTCTCCTCCTAACAACCAGAGTATTGCAGATTTAAACAAAGCAGGCTGAATTTTCACATTTAGAATTTTTTTTTTGTTAAAAGGAGTTACATAGTGCATCTTTAAAGTTGCTCTTGCTAATCTGTTTGCAGAAAAATCCCTAACTGTTGCCTAATGTTTCTTTTTTAAAAAGATTATTGGTGAAATTTCCAAGAAAGTGGCACAAATTCAGAATGGTAAGTTTGTATTGAAAGAATACTGTCTATTTTAATGCATTTACAGAATGTATTTTTCAGCCACATTACACAGAGAGCAGTTCTGTGGTCTCTAGGAGGGCATCTTGGGGCCATTGGATAGTGAAGATTTCCCCCCACCCTAAGGCCATAGATACCCCTACAACCTCAGCAGGGGAAAATACAAGTAGGATCTCCTCTGTATTCTACCCAAAGCTTCATGGTGGATCCCTTGTCAATTTCCAACAGGAACTTGGAAGAGGTTGAAGAAGGGAAAAGGGGGTGGGATGCTAGGAGGGAAGGTGGAATGAGACAGTGCCTAAATGGACTCAGAAGCCTTTCTAGCCAAAAACAACAAAACAAGAGAGGAGCAGGAGGGTTATAAAATCTGCCTTCCTGCCTGTCACTTAGATGCTGGATAGACAGATGACTGCAAGGTTGGTGCCATCCATCTCCCAAGAGTGCAATAAGAAAATAAGAGCAGCCATGCTGGATCAGACCAAGGATCCATCCAAACCCATAGTTTAACTACATTTGCTGTATGAACAAGTCCTTCCTTTTATCTGTGTTGCATTTCCCACCAATCAGCCTAATGAGATGCCACTGGCTTCTAGTACTAAAAGAGAGGAAGAAAAAAATCTCTCCATTCCCTTTTTCCGCACTGTGCATAATTTTTTGCACCTCTGTGTTACCTCCTCTTACTTACCTTTATTCGAAATGAAGCAATCCCAGATGTTGTAACTTTTTTTCACAAGGGAGTTGATCATTTTAGTTGTCCTTTTCTGCACTTTCTCCCGACTCTACAATATCCCTTTTTAGGTCTGGTGCTCAGATACAGTATTCCAAATGTGACTGCACTTCAGCAATCTTATTCTCAGTGCTTTCGTAAGTTTGCCTCCTTCACAGTGGCAACCCAATGGGTTGACATTTTCATTGAGCTATGTAGGGTCAAACTCTTAAAAGTGCTGTTCCTTTTTTAGCTGCAGACCCTGAAGGGCTGTGACAGCTGAGGTGCACTGATTGAAGATGCTACTGTGCAAGAGTCTCTAGAACTTGTGGTTGTTCAGAAAGGATGCCAGAATATCTGAACTATTATTGGGTTTCTGGTATTCAGCAAGTCTGTCTGAAAGTTAGTGTTGGGTCAGATACTGGGCAGCTTTCTTGATGTGCTTGAAGCTGAAATCAGAACTGGTCTGGGTGCCATTGTCTTTTTTTATCGAACATGTTCACACACTTTAAAAGTAACTTTAGTGCAGTTAAAACTGTCCAAAAGTGGAGATGTGATAGGAAGAAAGCAATAATAATAATAGCCTACAATTCTTGCAAAAGTTTGGAACAGGGAGGCTATCCTTACATATTAGGCTTATAAATAAAGCAACTGTAATATTATCTCCTTTATAAATAGCTGGTTTGGGTGAATTCAGAATCCGCGACTTAAATGATGAAATTAACAAACTCCTAAGAGAAAAGGGGCACTGGGAAGTCCGAATAAAGGAGCTGGGAGGACCTGATTATGCAGTAAGTATGTCATAATTGTTTGATCCCTTTGCAGGAAAGTGCAAGAAATGGAAATGTGTACAAGTCATAAATTGCTAGCAAACGAATGTCTGATTATGACATAAATGGTCATTCACATAGGTAATGGTAGTGAAGGCATATGGGTGCTCTCCATCACCCCAAACGTTTTGGATAGATTGGAGCCAAACTATGTTAGGCTCTATCAACGGGTTTTGACTAGTAAGCCAGAAAAGAAGGAATACTACGGGTCTTAAGATTACCTGCTTCATTTGTATATCATCTAAGAAGTAACGGATGTGGTTTTACTGGGCTTGGCAATGATAGTGTTTCCACATGCCACAGCAGGCGCAATTCTTCAGGTTAGCAAGTCTAAGGACCAATTTAAAACAGCTAAAAAGGAAGAAGTTGAAGAGGCCAGAGACGTGCGTTTAAATAAGAGGGCCAACACTTCACGAAGAGCTTCTCAACCAAAAACAGAAGAATGATAAGAAAGATGTTCGTATCTGTGCAGATATTTCATGTATATTTTCTTTTTTGTAAGAGGTATTTATGTCTCAAGCCAATACTTGTTTTTATTGTGATTTAATGTATTTTAGAAAGATTTATGTGGAAAATGTGTCTTAAACATTAACTTAGTAGGAAAATGTTCACTATGTTAATGTTAATATATTTATTCTGTTTTATATTGTGCACCGCCCAGAGAGCCCTATGGGCTAATGGGGCAATTTATACATGTGAAAATAGTAGTAGTCATCATAGCTTTTGCCCTCTTCCCTTCCCGTTTTTTATACAGAGAATTGGTCCAAAAATGCTTGATCATGAAGGAAAAGAAGTCCCAGGAAACAGGGGTTACAAATATTTTGGAGCGGCTAAAGACTTGCCTGGTGTTAGAGAGCTTTTTGAAAAAGAACGTAAGTGTTGTGTATATGCATGTGCATTTGCCTATTCATAGGAATTTTTTTAGGTAAATGCCACTAGTACCATGTTTTGGACAAGCTAAGATTGTACTATTTCCAGGTAAGGTGTGATAGAATTTATTTTTGGTAGTCTTTCCTGTTTAATGCAAATAAAGATGGGAGGGAGAAATAGACATTGCAAACATTGTGAAAACCAGTATTACTCTTTTTATTTTAAAAATTTGCTTAATTGAGAAGAAACCTGTTTGTTTAAGACAATGCTCTTACAGCTGCTTTTCTGTTCAGAATTATCCCCAAAGTGCACAGGACATAAACCATTCTTCTACTTGTGGGCAATAGAGATTCCAAGTTTCTTTCAGTTGGTGAAGAATGCAGATGAAACTTCTACCAATTTTAAAATCCAATGAATAGTTGTATATCCCAAGAGAAAGCAATTACTTTATAGTGTCAATATTGTGATTTTTCCCTTGTTATGAATAATACCAAATCAGACCTTTGATACGTGCACAAATCTTTCTTTACACAGTCTCAAATGTTAAAATATAAATGTTGGGAATATTTTAGGATTTGTAGTGGTATTTTAGCCTTTGTAGTGGTAACACAAAGAAATGTTGACACCTTAATAACTGCCTGAAAGAGAGAGGGCTACTGTGCGTAACGAGGGAGGGCAGTAAAAGTGGAGACTCATCCTTGAGTAGTTCTGAATAGCACGTTGTCTGTGGGTCCCTCATTCCAAAGATCTGAATGGAGTTGCCAGTGACCACTTGGCTGGATCTTCATGAGCTGCTAATCCTAATCTACATGCTTCCATTTTATCTTTTGAGAATGACTGTTTGTTTATTTCTTCAGCCCTTCCTCCTCCAAGGAAGACACGAGCTGAACTCATGAAGGCAATTGATGCGGAATACTATGGCTACAGGGACGAGGATGATGGTGTCCTGGAACCACTGGAACAGGAACACGAAAGAAATGGTGCGTACCTGAGTAAAGCCATTGCCTTGCTTGATGTGACTTATAGGAGTTGCACATCTTGCTACCTATCATAAAAAGAGGTGAGCAGATTGGCTCTTTTTGGATGGATCTTATGCCTGCTGCTTGCTTAATATGCAGCCTTGCTGGTGTCTTGTGTGGACCAGAGCCGCCGCCATGTCTTCTGTTTTGATTCAGTGCTCCAATGCTCCTGCCTGCTCTTGCTCAGCTTGGAACCCTACCTCCCGGGAAGAGGCCCTTGCACCAGGTCAGACTTTTGGTTCACCTACCTAGATATGCCTGCTCTGGTTGTTACTTGCTCTTTTGAGCAGCTGTCCCCAGTCCAGCACCCTGCAGAGAAGTTGAACCAGGGCACCTGTCCTCCCCAGCCAGCAGGGCTGCCGGCCTTGCTGGCAGTTACAGCCTATCACATCTGGAGGTTGCTTGGCTGTGAAAGGCTGTATTTGGGTCTTAGACAGAGTTCTTTCTTGTCCCCGGATACCCTTCTCAGGTGTTAGAAGTCAGGAATCACACCTGGGACCTTCCACATGCAAACCAGGCATTCTGCTGCTGAGCTAGATCCCCTCCAGGGCTGGCCCTGTCATTAGGTATAGTGAGGCAGCTGCTTCAGGCAGCAGATATCAAAAAACAACAGTAAGGAGCTGGAGGAGCAAGTTTGTATGCTACACAACCTGATGGCTTAAATTGTAGGGGGGATGCTGTTCGGTGACCAGTGTGGAAGAGAGATTTCAAATACCTGTCTACCTGTGTCTGTACATTGAATGTGAGGGGGCACCATCCTGCCCTTTGCCTCAGGGAGCAAAACATCTGGAGTTAGCCCAAATCACTTCCCCCAAAGTTTCTGTTACCATGGAATGCTCTCTCTGATTAGAAGCCTGCTTTAATCTGTCATATGCTTTGTATATTCATGCCATCCACTCTTTGACTGGATAAAGTAAGTTTGTCCCGCTGTTTTAGTGTAAGGATTGTATTATCCAGAGGCTGTGATCCTATAAGAAAATTACCAAAATAAAAATTAATTTGTTTCAGATCTTTGCTGTTGTAGGTGTTCAGAGTACTTTGCAGAGGGCAGTCAGATGGTAGTGCTAGTGACACAGGTCTTGCTGTATAATGCACTTCGGAAAATACTGCTGAAACTTTTATGGAATTGGCTTCCTTGGCAGTCCACTCCAGAATATAGATCCTCATTTATGTTACTGATGATCACATGGGTACAGGGGAAATTAATTCAAATACTTTTAGGAACAGATGGGCCTTCAGAAAATTAGGTGAGTTATGGATAGGAAATAACTGAGCTGCTGCTGTTGATTATATTAACTCATTATAAGTAGATGTGAGCCATCCCACTGCAACAGAGTTGCCTTCTTTCCATCACTCTGGTACTTTTAACTAATTGCTTTGCCATTCTGCTTACTGAATTCAGAACATCCCTCATGAATGAACACACTGGCAATTAGATTGTGGACTAGATGCTCTTCTCATCAATTTAAAGGGCTTGTTTTCCTAAGCAGTTCTCTGACAAATGGCTTACAGTTGGGAGGCTGTTCTTTATGGGAATCAGGTTGGCTAGCTTGCTGTGCCATGTAAACCTAATGGTGAAGAAAAATAGGAAGACTCTACATGAACCTTCCCCAACCTGGTTTCCTCCTGATTTGCAGGGCTACAGTATCCACCTTCCCCATTCAGTATGGCCAAAGTCTGAATATTAATATCCTGCAGTTTGTTTTCCATTGAATTTTGCTGTTAAAAATTCAAACAAACATCTTTGACGCTAAAAACTTAACATCCTTCCAAGCCACTTTGTGTGTCTGTTAAGATAATCTGGACTCTATGGAAACCTCATGCCACAATACAGTATTTTAGTCTTCAAGATGCCTTGTGGTTCTTTACTGTTGGTACCAGGATGCACAACCTCTTTCAGAGAGCTGGAAGGGGGGAACTGTATCTCAGCAGTTCTAAAAATAATGCAGAGCATTGAACATCAAGTGCTGTTCTGGAATTGTCAGTGCATACATCAGCTTTCTCCAGTTTTGTAAACAGGTATATAGAAGTAGCCTGGCCATCAAGTGCAGAAGCAATGAGGTGCCCTGCTTGGGCTTTTTAACGCACAGGAATGGATAGCCTTCTCTGCGGCCTTTAAAATTCTGCCCTATCCTTTTTCAAGAAGAGGCTGTTGTAATAGTACAAATAGAAACTAATATACCTGATTCTAGATTCACTGAATGTTCATGATTCCATTGAGAAAATTCATGTGCCACTCTGAGCCATCCTGCCAATAAGCTACCATGGATTGGCTCACAAATGCGATAGATACCTGATCAGGCTTGCTACGGCTTGCTTCCCCCACTAGTTGTCCTGCCATCTGTATGTATCCCAGGCATTTTTGCCCCCACACTCATATCCGTGATCTCTTGGCCAACACCATTTCTGCATTTGGTTCCCTGGGCTTGCTGGCTCCCAAAAGAAATACTTTCCCCACATGTACATATCAGATCAAATGGTGATCTGAGCCCATTTTGAGCCCGTACTTTTTTGAGCCTTTATGACCCTAATGATGCACTCACAGTCTTTTTTTTTTTAAATGGGTGTTTACACTAGGCTGCCAGTAAGCACTGTGTCTAGCCTGGGGTGCCACTGTCCTTGTCAATGTCATCCTACATTTTGGCACTTCCATTGCTAGCCAACATTTTCATGTTACTCTGAAGTAAGAGCCTCCACTCATAAAACACCTTCTTTCTACCCATTTTGTTGTCCCATTTCAGTCACAGTTTAGTCACTGTCCTGTCCTGTAGCTGCCTGCTGTTTTTAGTCCCCCCTCGGCAATTAGTTTCATCTTTTTTCCCCAGGGAGAATTCTGACTTGATTTGATCTGGGACCCACTTGTTCATCAGTCCAGAGTATTTTCAAACTTCCCCTCCAGCACCATGTTTCAAATGTATCAGTTTTCCTCCTGTCAGCTTTCTTCACTTTCTGGCTTTCACACACATATATAATAACTGGGAATAAAATGTTGTGGATGATCTTAGCTTTTGTCTCTAATGAAACATCCATATACTTGATGATCTTTTCTAGTTCCTTCACTGCTGTCCTTCCAAATTTCAATCTTGGCTGTAGTCTCCACTTGAATGGATGATTGTGCCAAAGAATGCAAAATCTTGCACAATTTCAATTTCTCCATTGTTGTAATTAAAGTTGTGTATTTCTAATGGGAACAATAGATGGCAAAAGAAGAAGGGGACGGCAGAGGATGAGGTGGCTAGATGGAGTCAGTGAGGCAGTTGGTATGAGCGTAGGTGAACTCCGGGAGATGGTGGAGGACAGGAAGGCCTGGAGGAATGTTGTCCATGGGGTCACGATGGGTCAGACACAACTTCGCAACTAAAAACAACAATTCTAATGTCATGATTTTTGTTTTCTTAATGTGCAGCTGCAGTCCTGCTTATCAGGAATGATTTCATTTCATTGCTGCTTTCTGCCAGTAATATGGTGTTACCTGCATAGCTTAAACTATTGATGTATTGTCTGTAAAATTCCACTCCTGCTTCCTCTGGTCTGAATCCAGATTTGCATATGATAAGTTCTGTGTACAGATAGGGAGATATAATATATCCTTGTCTGATGCCTTTTCCTGTAGCAAACATTCTGTTTTTACATATGCTGTCCTAACTGTAGCTCCTTGTCCACAGTGCAGGCCATGCATCAGGACAATCATATGCTGAGGCCCACCCATTACTCTTAGAGCCATCCTTAGGTTCTTGTGATCCACACAATCAAAAGCTTTGTTACAGTCTATAAAGCATGTGTTTTTGTAGTATTTTTAAATCTCAGGGACTGAGATCCAAACCCCTTGCAAGACACAGCTCTTTTTTTGATGGATTGCTACATAATGCTAACCTATGTTGAACTCTGGGTTGTTGTGATGTGCAAACCCAGTTTCAGTTAACCGGAAGCATCCCAGAAAGAAAGCCCATGGGGGAAGGGGTGAACTCTGCGATGTTTAAAACATTGGTGTTATTATATATGAATCCAGAACCATAGGTTATACATGGATTGTTTCACCAGAAACTGCAAGAAAAGTAAAACTACCCCTGCCAGTCTACATAGCAGGACAACAGCATGGTAAATGCTGTTGGGATATAAAGGTGAAAAGGTGAAAAAGGAGGAAAACAAGAAACTGAATTGAATAAACCGTGGTTTGCTTTTTATCTGTCAGGCAAACTCTGGGTAGAACAACAACCCACATTTTAATTTGGGTTTAACTAAACTTATGGGTTAGTGTTATGAGTGAACCAGGTCATTCTTTTTGAAAGATAATAAAAATGAAAAAAGATGATAAAAATAAGTCAAGAGCTTATCACACCCCAGCCATGGAATTTTGTTATCCTTGATGCAATTTTTGAAATTCAGTTATTTTGCTTTCCAAGTTATTGCAGAAGCAGTGGAAAAATGGAAAGTTGAGAAAGAAGCACGTCTTTCAAGAGGTGACAAGGAAGAGGAGGAGGAGGAAGTAAACATCTATGCAGTAAATGATGATGAGGTATTGTCCTGGTTTCAGGCCTTTGAGTCCTTTAATAGTAGAATGCCTTGAATGTTGGAGAAGAATAGTCATTAAGAGTAAAAGGCACGGTGGAATACGCATTAGGTCTGCATGTTTAATGACTTTATAAACACTTTCATTATTCTGTTTACTTGCTCTTCTGGATGCACTTTCTCTGGTTGAAATGGGCAGAAACTTACCATATGAGCTGGGGGGAGGCGGGCACACTGGGGGGGAAGGCGGGCGTGATCATGGGCGCACTGGGGGATGTGGACATGTTTACGGGTGTGCTCGGGGGAGGCAGGCGCGATGGCGGGCACCCTGGGGGGAGGCAGGCATGCTAGCGGGGGAGGCAGGCGCAATTACAGGTGCGCTGGGGGGGAGGCGGGTGCGTTCATGGGTGCGCTCGGGGGGAGGCAGGCGTGATCACAGGTGCACTCATGGGAAGGTGGGTGCGATCTCGATCATCACCCGATGCAGAGTTCGTGACCCAGGCAAAATTTTTCAGACATTTCTGTTTGTAACCCAATTTGGTCATGCACGGAGGCGTTCGTGAGCCGAGGTACCACTATCCTCACTTCCCACTGTATATGCTAGCTTGCCTGCGCTCCTTCATTTTGCGCATGTGTGCGTGATATGACCGTGCACTTGCTTCCCCATGACTATAACACGTGGAAGCTTGCTAGGAAAGAAAGTAAGCAGACTTGTGTTAAAAATTAACAAGTTGTGGATGATTCTATACACGTCTGTGCTATTTCTGTGTATAATTTAATAGCTTTTTGCAGCATTCAGCTCCGTTAAAGCATACTGAGACAAGCATTAAACTAAACATGTATGTTCTGAATGCATTGCAGTCTGATGAAGAAAGTGGAAAGGAAAAGGAAGGTGAAGATAGTCAGCAGAAGTTTATTGCTCATGTCCCAGTGCCATCACAACAGGAGGTAAGAAATATTTGAAAAACAAAGATATACAGGTGGAGTAGGCTTATTGCTCTGCTGCCACAAAAACTAGTATCTTGTGTCACCTTTACAAGCTTAAAGACACACAAAACTGGAAACATCCAAAATCAGAATGACAGAGTCCTAGTTTTATTAGTTTTTATTCCTCAGTATAGCCCTGTTTATTAGTTTTATTCCTCAGTATAGCCCTGTAGTATTTGTTTCTGGCCTTCTTCAGGGGTTTAAATATTTAAATAAAGCCTGCAGAGATCTCTGGTTTTCAAGATTAAATCCTGCAACCAGATCATGACCTTTAGAGCTAGTTGTGAACCACCCAGAGAGGTATATTTGCCTGTTAAGATGTATAGAAGCAAAAGTATATTAGTATTAGATTTATTTTGGATGTTCTTTCATTAGTTAGAGTGTTCTGCTGACAAGTAGGTGCATGCATATATACACACTTGAGATAAACTGTAAATAGTTGGACCAAAAGAGTTTTTGCTAGAATATAATTCATAGTTTGCAAAGTATAGGAAATGTTGCAAAGGAGCTAAGGATAAAAGCTAAGCACTAACGTTGCTATGCTCTTTTATTCCTAATTCCATTGGTTCATGTTGTGAAAGAACTGAAACAAGTATTTACAGTTTAGCTAAAAGAATGAACTGAGACTAAGGCCTGTGACTAATTTTAATCCTAACAGGGAATTGATTCATGTTTTGAGAATTTTAAGTGGATTATTCAATTCCTAGGACATCAGAATATAACTAGGAAAAATCTGAGAGGGCTCTGAAACCCTCCAGAGCCACTTAGGGTTGGTGTACCCAGTTTCAAGCTAGAGGAATTAGTGGTCTGACTCTGTATTTAGTCAGCCATACGTGTGTGTGTGTGAATAAAGAAGAATTTGGTTTTTACTAGCAGTTAAGCAAGAGCAGTGTGGAGGGATAGCCAGATCTCAACTGGAAGAATGGTCTGCAGCTGTGGTGACACCTCTGAGAAGACCCTGCCATGTGTGATAGCCCAACAGGTTACATCCGTTGAGGGCAGTACAGGCAAAACCTCCATGATTGATCTTAAATCTCAAGATAGTTAGAACTGGAGAAAACAATCAATCCTAGTATCTCGGTCCTGAGCCATGTACAGCTTTGTACACTAGTACTAACACCATTGGCTTGGTAGTTTACTGGAAGCCAGTGCAGAGATTTCAAAGCTGCTTACATCTCACTAATTGCAGCAACATTTTGAACCAGATCATCTTCAAGAGAAGCCCTACATAGAGAGCAGTGTACTAATCCAGTCTGGAAGCTCTCACAGCATGGACTATTGCTGTCAGATTTTCCCAGTCCAGGAATAACATTATTACATGTCATGCAAATCTGGCAAGCATGGATTATTCAATGATTAAATAGCCCTAAAACCGAATATGGGTCAGGCAAGGTTTGTTTAACCTTTGAATAAGTCATATTTGCTGAATTTACATGACATGACAACCTCCAAGTGGGATTGCTTGGTGGCTTCATGCACCGCAGCCTTACTGTGGGTTAAATAACCTCCCACAAGGAGGAGATCTAAAATTTGCAATTAGAATAACTAAAGCTAACCTGCAGTTGAATTTAATAACCCATGGTTTGAAGTAGACTTGTTTGAAAATACAGTTTTTTCTAGTTTAAATGACACAAGCAAGGTTAATAAAGAATGGAAGTGAAGAATTCCAAACTTTTCTGCGTGGCTCAGAGAAGGAGCTAATGTGTAAGCCAGAGATTCATTGCAGCTTCTTGCTGCAGCACTAAACCATGCTTTGGTGTTATTGGTGAACCAACTCAATTCATTTTTATTTGAATATATGTAGCATATAGATACATATAATAAGAAAACTAGGATTAGGTGTGGACTCTATCATACACAAATACATCTACTGAACATGTAGATCCCAGTCTGAGCTAAAGACTATTCCTAAAGATACTTGAAAGGATCACCAACTGAGATCCTTCAGTGCATTTGTATATTGGTTCCTGAAAATTTCTTTGTTAAAAATCATGGCACACTGAGTCAGACAGCAGGTTCTGTTGCCATGGCAGTAGACCTGAACAACTTTCTAAGGTTCCATTGGGTAGTTCCTTTTATGGTGTCACACATTGTTGATACCATTTTATGAACTCATTTGCAATTTGTGCCATTTCAGTACTTTATTTCAAGCCAACTGTCTTTAATCTATAGATTGAAGAAGCTCTTGTCCGAAGAAAGAAAATGGAACTTCTTCAGAAGTATGCCAGTGAAGCTCTTATGGCTCAAAGCGAAGAAGCTAAAAGGCTTCTAGGACTATAGTATTTCCTTCTGTATAGTATGATCTTTCTGTACTTACTGTTCATCCTAAATCAACAGATATTCTAGGAGCAGCTACTTAAAATAGTTTGGTTGTGTAAACATTGTATACTTATGCATTGTGAACTAAGGATATTTCACTGCAAGCATTTCACTCTGTCCTACTCTGTAAAAGTTCTTTTATTTTCAGCCTCTGCAGGCAAACTCTAAATGATTATCTAGCTTGCCATAAACCTGCTACTAGTTACTTTCACCTTTGCCTAATGTTTACTTTGTGTAGCAATTTCTGTTGTTGTAATATTTCTGCTAAGACTTCTTCAGATTCAGTAGAATACACTGGCGTTGAATTGAAGCCTTATTTAATTTGGCCTGTTGCCTGTAATGGAATTTGGGTGGAATTACACCACAGCTTAATTTTGCAAGTGATCTTAAATGCCTTGCGCAGCTAATACAGGCTTAAGTAATATGTATTTGGTGTGGTTGCACACTTGGTTAAATTTCCGAACCGCTGGATATTTCAGCAAGTAGTATTGTAAATAATGATTTGTCTTTGTAAAATTAGTCAAACCTTTTTCATTAAAAGTCACTTTTTTCATGGTATTTGCTGTGGCTTGATAACATGTACTTTTCTTCTATGGGCAAGTCATAAGCTCCTCAGCTGCTCCACTCTACTTTTATCACATGAGAAGAGTGGGCCATCTCAAGAAACTGAGAATCATTTAGATTTCATAATAGGAAGCAATAAGATGATTAGTGGAAACTAATGCATATAGAAATCATTTAAATGAGTCCATGTTTCAGCCCAAGCTAGCAGATGTGTTATGGGCCATTTTGGGGACAATGTACTGCGTTTGTGATCTAGTACACAATCTAGCTGTGAGATGTACAGCTTATATACTATGACCTACTTTTTGAGCATAGCTTAAACACTATCAAGTTTATGTATGAACACTATTGCCTAGCAAACTAGGAGTTGGAAGAGAACAAAAACAAAACAGATTTTTAAACTGTCTAAACAATTCCTTACACAAACTGCATAGTACTGACAAATTTCAATTCTTTGGAATGGAATCTTTGAAGGAATTGGATAAAGTCATAACATAGTCAACTGGCTAGACACAAGTTAAATAATATAGAATGCTGATGCTTTGAGTGGGAGTAAGTGGAGATACTCCACTGAAAGAACAATATGGGTTGTAGCCAGCTGTGCCGCCCACCAGCAGAATGGGCACCACTGGCACAACAGATTTCCTCTGCTCATGTTGCAAACCTGCTCCAGAAGGATAGGGAAGAGTACAGAGCAAGGAGAAGTCTCATTGCACAAGCAGAAGTTTCCTCACCCTTTTTATTTTTGCTGGAAAATTGAACCAATAAGATAAGAAATTTGGCTTATATGTGAGATACACAAAATATTGAATTGCTATATAAAAGATCACTCTCTTTGAAACTACTATGCAAAAGCCATGTTTGTCCGTTTTTTGATAGGGTATCAACAGTAAAAATGCCTTCAGTACATAAGCAATTTCTTCTCCAATTGGTACCAAGCAGGGATCTACTTTAGGCATTTTTACCAGCATAGTAATGCCTGACGCATTGGCACATCTCATGATGTTCACTCCAAACCCTCCTCCTCCTGCTGTTTCTGCCATTGTATCCTGGATTTCTTCAGAGCAATTGTTATGTGTTGCACTTTTCCCCCAAGGTACACATTTCAGTGTGTGCTTAACTTGCAGTATTATTCTGCAAAGACAAGCAGTGGCTTCAGTGGGCTGGGGGAGTGGCAGTACAAAAGGAAGAGTCCTGCTGGGCAGCAGCTCTCAGATGGGGATAGAGCCAATCTTCCATCTCGCCCGTCCCACCATGGTTTCTCTCCCTCTTGCATTGATTTGCCCACTGACCAGAAGAATAAACGGGTTCGCCCACAACACTCAGCCAAGCCACTCAGCAGCCATTGCCATATTGGTGATGCCTCATGAAGCACGGTGCACATTGCTTACGGCCTCACAGAATGGGCATACTGGCAAGGCGAGGCTGGCATCGTGGCAGGCACAGCACAGCATGGCTTGGCAAGGTGTGGCAGGCAACATGGCGCAGGCGTGACAGTGAGGTGGGATGGCTGGGCATCAAGGACTGTGCGCTGGCAGGGAAGACGGGGAGTGCAGAAACAGCTAATCAGCGCCCTGCTGCCAGCAACTCACCAGTTGCTAGGCAGATTGGAGGAGTGGAAAATGGCAGCTGTTCTTGTTGCCAAACTCACAGTTGGAAACAGGGAAACTTTCCAATTCCTACTGTTCCAGCAGTTGCATTTGAGTGGGATGGAAGATCATGTTTTCAACACAGTAGGAACTGTCATTAGTATTTGCCCCAATATTGGTCAATCCTTTTTTTATAAATAACATTATCTGCACTCTCTGAGAAACAGCAAGGGCCATACTGTAGATCCTGTCCTACTAAGTGACTCTGTGGTGGAATTTAAAACACACAAAAATGAAACCTATGAGTTTTGTATTTTATTTGATGTTGTAAGCCGTCCCGAGGCCTCGGCAAGGGGCGGCATAGAAATGTTTTGATAAATAAATAAATAAATAAAATGAGTTTAGGTTGTAAAAAAAGACTACTTTTTCTGACATTAACATTTGCTTCCATTCAGATTGCTTTACTGGATTATTGACTGCTTTAAGGACTGCAGTCACAATGATTGTTAAAACATATGATCTGGCCAGGGCAACTTCTTCTTCCTTCTCTTTTCTCCTCCTATATTTTTATTTACTTATTTTATACTGATAATTTTAATTTTATATTTGTAACTCAGTGTATTTTTTGTATTTTTGTATTTAATGGTAATTTATTATGTTCTATTGTATTTCAATGTATTTTATTGTGTTGTAAGCCGCCCTGAGGTTTCGGCAAGGGGCGGCATAGAAATGTGATGATGATGATGATGATGATGATGATGATGATGATGCCAATGTAAAGGGACAATTATTGACATTCCAATAGAGATGGTAGTTTGGTGAAAACCTACAAAAAGTGTACATATACATGGATGTTTCACAGTAGTTCTGTATTAGATGAAAGCAAACAAACTGACTTTTGATCCAAATAACATGGAGGTATAGTTGTTTTTAAAAGTATTTGTTCAACCAATTTTGAATGGGTTGTGCTTCTGTTGAAGCTGTAAGTTTTGCAACTTTTGCAACAGGAGCATTATTAAATCATTTTGTTTGTTGATGTCCAGGAGGTGGGGGCCCTGAAATACCTTAATGCCATTTTAATATGCCAAGTGTGCCCTATCTGAGAGACACCAGATCTAACTCTCGGTCATTCATGCTTTTATCCTCCCTCCAACCCCTACAGGCTAGATCACTGTAATATAATAATGTTGGGCTGCCCTTGAAGACAGTTCAGAAATTTTAATTGAATCGGACTATTGCTGCCAGGCTTCAGACTGGAACCAGTGGATCAGATCACATATATTTATTTTTATTTATTTACTAAAACATTTTTATGCCGCCCCATTCGCCGAAGCCTCGGGGCGGCTTACAACAATAAATTAAAATAACATTTTAAAATATATACATTAAAATACAAATATATGATATAAAACATACAATATAAAACAAGCCGCCCTGGCCAGATAAAATTCAATAATATTAACATTTAAAATACTGCTTAAATAAAAAGGTCT